>NC_133617.1:300428508-300730730 GCF_048593235.1 Sminthopsis crassicaudata | reverse complement strand
AGTACTCTTGCCAACAGACTACTTATTTTAAGCATTTTGGGATATAATTAAATTAAATTTAGAGAGTGTAGCGTGCAACCCCACCCCCATCCCACCATGCAGTATAAAATGATTTAGCTTATGTCAAAATGATTACTTGAAATATATTACATTTCTTAATTTTCATTCTTTGATGTGAAGTTTTTTGTTTTAGTAATGAAATTGGTTGTATGATGTAAGGTACTTTCCCCCCCTCCACCATCCTCCTCTCATTATTGAAATTTCATGTTATCTCAAGTAGTTTTCCACTTAGGCCTGTCATATTTCATACTCAGGAGTTAGCTTTGAAAGAACCTGCCACATGTAGACTTATTCTTTTATATGAGATATTATATATTATGTTGAAATCACAGTGTTATGCATTTAGAAGTACTTAATGAATAGTTATTGAAGGAATTATATTTGACTTTTAGTAATAGTTGGCTAGTATTTTTTGATGTGAATTCTGTCTGTGTCAAGGACTAATAACTAGAAACAGATGCCTTTTCAAAAAAAAAATAATTATTTACTTGACTTTGCTTCAAGATGGAAAAATCATATTTTTTTCCATGATAATTTCATGGTGGTCATAAATGGCTGGGAGCTCCCTATAGAGTATGTGACTTAGAAAGTATACAGATTCAGGAAATTGTATTTGGGACAAGTATGATTTGGAAGTAGAATTAGGAAGAGGGAATATGTTAAAGGAAAGTAAACAAAGAAAGATTATTTTTGGCAGTCTTCTGTACATAGTATCTAGTTATTGATTTAAACTAAAAGAAACTGGGGTTTTGGGAAACTCAGTGAGGCTGGCAGTTATATAGAAATGGTGATAAATGTCCTTAAGATATAGGAAATAAGGGGCAGCTACGTGGCTCAGTGGATAGAGCACCAGCCCTGAATTCAGGAGGACCTGAGTTCAAATATGATCTCACACACTTAATACTTCCTAGCTGTGTGACCCTGGTCAAGTCACTTAACCCCAGCCTCAGAGGAAAAAAAAAGAAAGATATAGGAAATAAGGACAGTTCTGTGATAATGAGGATAACAATAATTCTAATAACTAAATTCATTAGTATTTATAGAGCATTTTAAGATTTGAAAAGCTTTATATGTGTTACCTCATTTGTCCTCATAGAAACCCCTGTGAGAAGTAGGTACTATTATTATTCCCATTTTACAGATTAATTAAGACTTGAAAGAGATTGTCATTGTCCAGGATCACAAAAGTAGTAAATGTCTGAAGTGAGATTCAGACTCAGGTTTTCTTGACAATAAATCCAACACTCTTTACTGTATCATATATATTAGTATCTATATATTATGGTTGGAGTATTCAGGACCTAGTAGCTTGAGAAGTTACATCTCTAACACTGACATGATAATCACTGTTTTCTTTTTTTTCAAAGACTTACATGCTTCTGTTAAGTTTATTGATATGTTAGGGTGGGAGGGGAGAGGAGAGAGAATAAGCATTTATATAGTACCTACTATGTGCTAAGCATGTAGTGAAGTCATGCAAAACTGAATTATGATAATGTAGGTAAATAAAGCATCAATTAATTAATTAATATCTCTTTCCCCTCCATGCTACCCCATCTCTAAATCTCTATTTTACGCCTTCTCTTTTTCTGTAATCTTTCCCTTGGTGATCTTATGAGCTCCCATGAATTCAGTTCTCTGTGCAGAAAGGACTCAAATCTATTTTTCCAGCCCTAACCTCTTTGTCCTTCATTCTCCAAAGAGCCTATTTTGCCTCTTGATCTGAGTGTATTGTATCTTGTATCTAAAACTACAACTGTCCAAAATCGACCTTATTATCTTTCCACCAAATCCTCTCTTTCTTATTTATTAATTACTGTTTGAATATGAGGTGCAAAGTACATGGTGCATGTAAAGAATTCACAATGATGATCTTTTTGCCAAGAGATTAACTTTTTAAAAAAAAACATTTACGGACAAAATGAGGAAGTAAAATAGACATTAGGAAATAGTATTGGGAGATCATTAGAAAGATTATAGTTAGCAAGGAAAGGGGTTTTAACAATTAATAATGGAAAAGAAGAGACAAATTCCCTAGTAGAAATCACAATTAACCAGGAAAAAGAATATTCTTTGAGATGGGAATATGCCATTAACTGGCAGATTAAATCCATGGGAGAGTTTCGCTCCCTAAAAGAGTTAGTTAGCTATAACAAAGAAAAGGACACTATAAGGTATGAGGGGAAAGAGGTGAGAAGACACCATAAGACAGAATGCTTCATAGGCTAATAACCCCAGTAGGGATTCACCAAAGATGGTGTAGGCCAAGGACAGATTTATAAGGAAAATTTAACCTAAGGGGTTTTGACATCATAACTTGGCTTTCTGATTGGATACAGTAAGGTGGGGTTTCCCAAAATGGGGGTGGCACTGTAAGACTGAACTGATTCCCATCAGTGCCCTTCCCTGCTTGCTTATCTTCATTTTAGGCTAGGGGGTCCTCAAACTATGGCGGGTGGACCAGATGCTGCCCGCCTGTGACAAAATCAGACCCGAAGTGACATTCGAACTAAACCTGCCTTAGCAAAGCACACTTCCAGCACTGGGCTGAGGCGGCGGAGACGGAGTGTGAGGTTTTGTTTTTACTATAGTTGACCCTCCAACAGTCTGAGGGCAGTGAACTGGCCCCATATTTAAAAAGTTTGAGGACCACTGGTTTAGGCTTTCTCTGCCCACCCCACCTAGTTACCCAGGACCTCATCAATAACATCTTTTGTACTTTTCCTCTTCTCTCCTTCCAAAATTGCCTCAGTCATCTCATACCTAGACTATGGCATTAACCTTTTGGTTGATCTTCCTGCTAGTCTCTCACCTCTTCAGACCATCTATTTAGCTGAGATTATCAGGTGATCTTTCTAAAGTACAAGTTTGGCTACTTCATTCCCTGGCCAATAAATTCCTGTTGCCTCCAGGATCGAATATAAAATCTTCTGTTGGCTTTTACAGTCCTTTAACCCGGTCCCTTCCATCTTTCCAGTCTTCTTACCCCTTCTCCCCTCCAAAGTATGATCTGCCATCTAGTGACATTAAACATCCCTGATTGGGCTTTTTCATTAAAGTGCCACTTCATTCCTAGAACTTCTTGACTTCACTTACTCTTTTTAAGTCTCAGCTAAAGTTCCAGCTACCTCCAGAAGCTTTTTGTACTCCTTCTTAATTCCTTCCCTGTGACAGATCCATTTTATCCTACTTGTATGTTATTGTTCTCATGTTTTCTCCCCATTAAACTGTGAGCTTCTTAATAACAAAAACTGTTTTTCTACCTCCCTTCTTTGTATCTACAATGCTTAACATAGTTCTGGAAACATATTAGGCACTCATTTAGCATTTTTGCTGCTTTACTTAACCAAAAGAGAAGTGGGGAGGCTCTCTTGAGAGGGTGAAATGGCCAATGAAGAAAATAAGAGGAAGGCTGGAGATAGTTGAAGGGAGAAGTGAAGCATGTTCTCAAATTGTTTTTTCTCACCTGGTGGTCCTGGGAAGGAAGATGAAACTGAATATGTATTGTGAATTACTGCTATCGTTGTATACATTATTAGTAATGAGAAAGCAATTGAAATGATCATTTATATTGTTTTCTTTCTTCAGCCATTATCTTTGGTTTTAGTGGTTGTCATTAATTATAACTCAAAAGAAGTTCACTTTTTTAGCTGAATTAATCTAGGAATGGATTAGTACATTTTTAAAAAATAGATTTTTTTTCTCTAGTTAGTCTGAAAGAAGCAAAGAAATAGTGAAAAAGGTATAGTAACACAGACAGAAATTAACTTTTGGAGAGTAGTAAGAGTTGAGAAATAAGAAAAGTAATAGTTGAAACATTAATAGAGTTACCCTGAGGGGCAGCTAGGTGGCGCAGTGGATAGAGCACCAGCCCTGAATTCAGGAGGACCCGAGTTCAATTTGGTCTCAGACACTTAACACTTCCTAGCTGTGTGACCCTGGGCAAGTCACTTAACCCCAGCCTCAAAGGGGGGGGGGGGAGGGAGTTTCTAATAGAGTTACCCTGAATAAGGGTGTCAACAAGTAAAGATGAAAAGAAGTCTGGAGGTGAGGAGGTTGAGATATCATACCATTGCACCAAGTTTGGGGAAGGATGTTGATTATTTCTTTCCTTCACTTCCCTCGCCTTTTCACTTTGGGAGATTTGCTCATGTCTTCCAGCAGTTTTTCTCAGTCTTTAGGCAAAGTTTTATTTTAATTTTTATTGTAGTCATGAGGCCCAAATATAGACATGATTTTGTAATTTCTAAATTGGAATTTAGTTGCTGGGTTTTCTTTTAATATTTGAAACTTTACTTATCCTGATAAAGAGGATTTTCTCATTTGTTGTTCTACTGAAATCAAAACTTCCTTTTAGTCCTGAAGGATTGAGAAGTATGATGTCATGTTATGCACTGGTGCAATACAATGTATTGTTTCATGATTTCGGTGAAAACACAAAGCTAACTTTTATTTGATTGAGGGTGTTTGTCTTGTGAATAGCTTAGATCAGAGAACACATGTGCCAGACACTGAATAGTAACAGCTGAAAATTAACAAATTTTAAGTTAGCATCTTTCATTTTAATGTAAAACCCATTAGACTGGTTTAAATTTATGCTGCCTGCTCATCTATCTGTAACTTGGGGCTGAGCAGTGGCAGGAGGAAGCCAAATTATGATACATTTTTAACGGGTCTTTGGGTTTGGGTGTTTTTAGTTTGTTTTTTTTTTTTTTTTAATCTTGGGACTTTAGCAAACAGTTTCAGTGGGGTTACCTTCCTTTTAAATGCCCTTTTGCCTCCATATCACCCCTCAAATTATAAAGTGGAAAATGAAAAATATAAAATACAGAGGTTGAGTTTGTTTTGGAGATGCTAGAATTTATGAGGAGAGCAGCATCATATAATTAGTTTACTTAGAAAAGTCAATGTGATCATATTTTCTAATATTAAGCATTTTTTTTAAGGAAGTGAAGTTTTAGCCATCATGGTGGCTTTATCTTTCTTTAAATTTAAAAAAAATTTATTAAAAGTCTGAGTAACATTTAATTTATGTATGTATTAAGGTCTTGGAAGTATAGGTCTGAGAAATGAACCCAAGATTGTAATTAGTCCACCATGTCATATCATGGTCCCTATTTTCTTTCTTGCTTTGGAGTAGAGACTCTGAGAATATCAATTAGAAATCAAAGGTTCAAGTGCTAGGGGCAGAAAGAAACAACCTTCTTGTTTTATATGTAAAGAAACTAAGTCCAAACAGGCTAACCCCTTGTCCAAGATCTCCTAAGGTGATATGTATTACAGGCAGGATTTAAACCCAAGTCTGACTTATTGCAGTTCCCTTTTCACTCTTTAGGAATATTAGTGGAGAAGAACTGAACAGTTTGATATTATGTCTTTGTTCGTTGTACCAGTTCTGTATTCTGTATGAAACATTCCCCCATCCATAAATAAGACTTGGAACAATGTGTCAGAGCTACCTAGAAACAAATTTACTTCAATATAATGAAAAACTTTCTAATAAGTCAGCCATCCTTAAATGGAGGGGTTCACCTTAGATAATTTTTGGGTTGTTCCTCTTCATTGGAAGTCTTATGGTGAGGCTTTCAAGTCACTTTCTGATGATGTTAAAGAGAGAATTTTTGTTCAGGTGAACATGGATTAGTCTAGGTTATCTGAAAGTCCCTTCCAAGTAAGAGTCTATTAAATAAGAACTGCTTTCATTAAGAGAAATCACAAAGATCTCTTGAGTTTACACTTTGTGTAGTTCTGATACTTTGTAGATAAATTTCTTTTCTTCTCAGGGAAATTTTGTTTGTCTTAAAAATGTACATGTATGTATATGCACATGTATATACAATACATAGGCACATGTTTCCCATACCCAAGGAAAGAAATAGTTGCAGTGGAACACTTAATGACCTTAGTTCACTTAGTGGAAACACCTAACATGCTAATAGTAATAAAATTTAGATAGGTGTTATAATGTATATATTTTCATTGATTTTGTATATGAGCCAGGAGGAAAAAAATAACAAATAGTATACATAACAATTTGTAGCTGATTTTGTGCAGCCATTGTTATTCAGAATGAGAAAACCATTTTTGTTTCATCTCTTGTTTTTAAAGTTAAAAAAAAAAAATCCTAATCCATTTTCTTGTTTTGGTAAATACAGAGTAGTGAATATGATACTATAACCAAGTCCAAATCCTTTATTATCTCCTTCACAGTCTAGTTTCTTTGCCTGGGGCTCAGCTGGGTTTCTTGAGAGCCTTTAGGAGTCTTGATTTTAGTGGAGAAGCTAAGGAGAGCCCTGCCACCAAGGTGGTGCGAGATGGGATAAGTGAATCTGTCTCTGAGTCTCTCGGTCCCCCAGTAGAGCCACCAGGATCCTGAGCGAAGATGGAATGAATCTCTCTCCTTGGCTATGAGAGCTTAAGCTCCCACCTTCAGTACACTTATCTTCTCTGGCTCTACACTGAGTATAAACCAATAATTATATCACTAGGAAAGTGTTATTTGTTGTAAGATTAAATCAGTCATACTGATCTTAGAGAAGTATTAATCACCATGCTAAACTAGATAACCATTGTCTCATCAATTCCACTGAATTAGCACCTTGTAAGAATCCTTGTTTTAAGTACAAGAATTCTGGCCCATAGCAAGTTCAAATCTAGCCTTTGACAAGAAAACCCCAAAGTTGGTTACAGAGAGTTGGACCTAAGTGAAAATGACCAAACAACAAAAGGGACACAACTAATTAAGATTATTTATTGGAATCAGTGTTTCTTAATTATGCTTCTTGTAATTATCTGGTTGATATTCATTTTCTTCTGGCATACCTCTTTTGTGTAATCGTCCTTTCCACTCTGTGTCTGCTCTCCCTCTTCCCAGCAAAGAATAAAAAAATCTCAAAGCCATCTTGCTCTTCTGGAAAAATTATCTTGAAAAACATATAACTCTGGTCAAGTCATTTTTCTACCATCCATAACCTAAAGATTTGGAGCCACCTACATTGTCTTTTGACATTCAAAGAAGAATTTATGAGTGAACTGCATTGTTGAGTAATTTTGTGTGTGTGTGTGTGTGTGTGGTAGTGGTGAGGTTTGTATAGAGTTAAGTGCTATAATTATTTTTTTATTCACAGGAGGGTTCTTCCTGGAGTGTGACTTCAGAAATCTGTCAGGATTCTCCATCTGAAATATTTGAGGGCTGGTAACATCTTAGAGTATACTTGTTACACATAATTGCTACAGAGCCTCCAAGAGATAGCCAGTGAGAAAGGGTTTCTGTTTTCCTTGTAACTATTTTGAGTGAGTCTTTATCCAAATCAGAAATTGCTGTTTCTGTTCATTTTGGGCATTTTAACCTAGTCACTGTTTTCCTTCTTGCCCTGGTCCCTTTCCATCTTCCCACTACATCGACTGGGGAGATGGAGAATAGAATAGAGTGTTACTTCACATCTGGATGTTGTTTTTTTATATTAACACCAAGAGATCTTTCAGCACTAAGTGCTAAGCTTACAAGCTATCTCTCTGGAAGGGAAGAGATTTAAGAGGTCACCTGGTCCAATCCTTTTATTTAGCAGCTGATGAGAGAAAGGCCCAAGGAAATCATGGCTTAGTTCTGGGAGATTTACCTGGAAAGTTTTAATTTTCCTTCCACTGCACCGAGGTGCTTTTCCCCACTCTTTATAAAGGCAATGATATTACTTGCTTTATCATCTAACAGCCAGCATGTTTTGATTCAGAAATGTATGCTGTAAAGAATCCTGTGTCTCATATCAAAGGATCCCTGGTTGACTCCCCAACCGCACTGGGATTCACTGACTTTGTGACCTTGAATAATAGGAACAATGAAAATGTTTTATCTTCTGCTTTAAAATTTGCAAAGCACTTGCTATATATTGTTTTATTGAACTTCTCAACTGACCTGTGAAATAGGTCAATTTTGGAGCTACCATTATCCCATTTTATTGATGAGGAAATTGATGCTCAGGTTAAGTAATTAAAGGGATCACAAAGCTAATGGGTACCAGAAATTAAATTTGAATCCATCTCTCCATGACTCTCAATCCAGCATTCTGTTTTCCTAGATCTGACGGCCAAGATCTCTTAAGCTTTCTGAGATACTATCTATAAAATAATAGAAAATTTATATATTAAAAAAAGGCTTTTAATTATCTGGGTGATACTTCAAGTCCCTTCCAGTTTTTATAAGTACCAGTGTGAAAGAAGTTTCCTTCCTGATGCTGGGTATAGGTTGATTTTAATGGATAGATTAGTTGTCATGGGCATTCTTCAAGCTTTTCCAAAGATAACATGGGAGATGACCTAGAATTTTTGTGGAAACATATTAGGGAATGTGCCTGTTGAGGAAGATTATGGAATCTTTCTCCAGAGAGCTCTTTGATGAGATATAGCCTTCTTTCCTCAAGTCAGTTTCAATAATAAGGAGATAAGTTATAATGAAAAGACCATTGACTTGAGTCAGAGGCTATGAATTCAAATCCTACTTCTAAATACTTTTTTTTTTTTTTTTTTTAAATACATCTTTAAGATCTTCAGGAAGTTCCTTGGCCTCTTTCAGCCTGCTTCTAGATCTCCAGAATGAGGGGTTGGACCACATGGCTTCTGAGGTCCCTTCTAACTCTCCATATTATTTCTGTGAAACATTTCTTATGTGTCTACTATGTACTTGTGGTTATCACGTAGGCAAGCTACTAATGCCTAAATGGATAGAGTTCTGGACCTGGAGTAAGGAAGACTTAAAATCACATTTGATTTCAGATTAAGTGTCTGATTGTGTATGGGCAAGTCACTTCATACTACCTGCCTCAGTTTCCTCATCTGTAAAATGGAAATAATAATAATAATAATAATAACATCTACCTTTCAAGGTTATTAGGAAATTCAAATGAGATAATATTTGTTGTTGGTGGTGGGTTTTTTGTTTGTTTTTTAAAGCTTTTTATTTACAAAGCATATGCATGGGTAATTTTCCCAACATTGACTCTTGCATAACCTTTTGTTCCAAATTTTCCCCTCCTTACCCCCCACCGCCTCCCCTAGATGGAAGATAGTCCAATACATGTTAAATATGTTGAAATACATGTTAGATCCAATATATGCATGCATATTTATACAATTCTTGTTGCACAAGAAAAATCAGATCAATGTGATAATATTTATAAAGAATTCTCCAAACCTTGAGTGTTACATTATATAAATGCTATTTATTATTGTTGTCATCATCATCATCATCATTCTATTTGAGATACTTGTTAACTAGGCTGTAAAACCTCCCAAGGAATCTTGTAATACGCAGTTGGACTACCTATGATTATGAAATGGAAGAGAGAAGAAAAAGATTGTTTTTGGATCAAATCTGTTGGAGCAGATTTTATTTTTTTAAATAATAGTTTTTTATTTTCAAAATATATGCAAAGATAATTTTCAGCATTTACCCTTTCAAAACCTTGTGCTTCAAATCTTTTTCCCTCTTTCCCTGACCTCCTCTGTAGGCAAGTAATCTAATATATGTTAAACATGTGCAATTCTTCTATACATATTTTCACATTTATCTTGTGGAGCAATATCTTATATGTGTATCTGGACATTGAGAAGCCAGAAACATTATATAAGTATCTTGGCTGGATGTCTTTTGTGGTTTGTACTGACTGTGTTGGTCCCGACTTCATATATTGGGAATTGTACTATCCATTCTTTTATTTACTATTCAAGGAAAGATTTGGTGGGTATAATTGAAAAAAAAAATTGCTTTTGTACTATATTTTGGCATTTGAATATAGGTCGGCTTGCTTTTAGAATTCACAATTCTTCCAGCAAAAATACTGAAGGTGCACAGTGAAAACCTTATTTGTTCAGCTTCCCTCTCCTCCTCTTACCCTAGTTTAGCTCTTTCTTGCAAACTACTCCAGGTTGTATAACTTCTGACTATTACTCAAGGGTGATGCACTGGTCTTAGTGTGAGGGTTTTTCTTCCTAGGAAATGGTACGGCTTAAGGAGAAACCAAGGTTTTTAGGAGTTTATAAATAGAACTTAATTAAGGAAAGTACTTGCTTATTGACAATTAAAAAACTATATTTATTGGACATTTGATTTAATTGAATTGAGCCCAGATCCTTTTAAGAATTGTTATTTTCTATTAGTTGAAAAGCACCTAGTCTTAAATCTCTTGGTACTTCTCATCAACATGATCATTTAGTAGTCAAGTCAAATAGTTATTTCACCAGATTTTTCTCAAGTTCCAGTTCAACATTGTGGCCATTAAATCTTGTTGCTGAATTGATCTTGATTCTAGTATTGCTTTTTGAAATTGCAAATAATTTTAACAGATCTTTTTATCTTGGTTACATCATGCATATAGGCATTTTCTCTTCTATATCCTGTGTGTATTTTTGTTTTTGTTTTTTTAAGTCGTTCATGATCCCTCTAGTATATGATAATACCCTCATTAGTTTTGGGAACATAATGATGGGGATTATTGAAAAGTGAATTATAAAATATTTTTAGTGAAATGCTATTTTATTTCCAGCTGACAGTCCATATCCTAATGATATTAGGATCTGGCCTTTCTCCCATTTTTTAAAAGGTATTCACTACCTGACTCATAGACTTCTTATCTAAATTGCTGCCTTTTCAACAATAAATTTCATGCCCATATGCTACATACACCCACATCTTTTGATTCCTTAGTGTCCTGAGCTCCCATGATCTATTCTTTCATTCCACCTAAAATACATACATGGCTGATTTCTAAGTCTCATTACCCATTAGTGTTCTATTTCCACATTAAAAACTTCAGATTTCCTTTTATCAGTTCATAACTGGTATTCGAAGTCATTACCTCTGCTCTACTTTATTTTCTTCCCTTCCTAATCTCTACTCTATATATTTATCCAGGTCAGCTCTATACTGTTCTCTACTCTTAAATCCCCTTTTGTCCTGTTGATGTGCATGCCTGGTCACACTTTTACACTGGTTTCTTTTACTATGTTCAGTATGTTATGCTATAACTTGACATGGGTTCTTAAAATTCATCATGCTGTGGAAAATCACTCAATTAAAAATATAGGACTTACAGGAAAATAAGGGTAGAGACAAAACTTAAAAACTTCAGTGGCACATTTAATAAAAATAGATGAACATAAGAAAAATGATAGTGCAATTTTATACATGTTAATTGATCAAGACATACATTAATACTACAATAAATAGTAGTGATACCCACAGTCTTGGGTTAATGCTGGTGGTCCTTTGCTCTAGCACTCACAGAGGCTGGGGCCTTGGCAACAAGGGAAGGTTAGGAGTAAGGGTGAATCAGCCCTTCTCAATCCCACAGCTCCAAATGACACTTTTCCTTGAAAAAGACCTGAAATTTACTTGTGGAAATCAGTGTAGGAAGGATTGTGAAAGGCTGGTGAATTTGGTGAAGTGATACAGTTTTCTGTTTTTTTACATGTTTCTTGTGGACCAAATTGGATGTAAACACAAAATTTGTATTATGCTTCAACTCTTCCCCAATATTTCAGTCACACTGGAATAAATTTGTGTTTTCAAAATAAGTTTTATAGCCAAAAATGTCTGTACTTTTCCTGCTCCTGTTTCTACTCCATATGCTGATGAATGGAGCTCTAGAAAATCTCTATAACAAATCTGACTGAGTCTACTACAAATGATGTCTAAATCTTTGTTGAGCCCTTACTTCAGCAATATAATCCTTTTACTCCTCCCTAATTATGTCTTCTCACTACATCTGTTAACTTAACTTTTCTTCTTTATTCAAGCCTCCCACACAACACCTTCCTCTCTAGAACAAATCTGAGAACCTTGTCTCTTTTTCTCCTTCCTTATATCTCCAAACTCCTTGAGCTCATCCCATATTTTCTCTTATACTCTTATCTCCATAGTCAACTCCCACTATTTGAATCCTGATATCTTCCTCTCTTAATCTTCTTTACTTTGTCTTAATCATCCCCTCTATTAAATACTCAATCTCCCCTTTTCCTTTTCTCCTGTCCAAAGACATGCTTATGGCCCTCCAAACTTAAAAAGTCCTTCTTTTGACCTAACTACTCCTACAGTTTATATCTGTTATGGACCAGAACTCTGAACTTGAAACAAAAGATTTTTACAAGGTGCTAAGTCAGTGGAATTGATAGAGACTGTGGTTGTTTAGCATGGTGCTTAACAGTTCTCAAGTTCAGTACATGTACTTAGTACTTAATATAGTTTCACAAGATTCACACCTATGGTAAGAGAGCATATAAGCTCAGAGAAACTCAGCCAGAATCAGAACTGGAAGACAGAGACCATGGTGGTGGTCCTCCTGCCTCCCCCACAGAAACCAAGACACATTCAGGAGGACATCAAGAAGCTGGCAGAGGCAGAGAACATAAGGACTGGTGGCAGGAGCTCAAGTTCTCAAACCAAGGAGAGAGATAGGCCTCTAAGAAAGCTAACCAGTCCCCAGGAAAGGAGACAAGACTTGGAAAGAGGATTTGGATTTTAACCCCTGGCTACTAGTGTGGTGATTACTCCGAACTGAAACAAAGGCTGCCCCCAGAGACACCAAGAAGAACATTACATATGTCATGCATATTTATTTGTGTATTGTTTACCCCATTAGACAATAAACACTTTGAAATAAGGGACTGTTTTTGCCTTTCTTTATATCGAGCCCAAATGATTGGCACAGATTCTGACATTTACTTTCATAAATGCTTTATAAGTTATTGGTATGACTTAACTCAAGCCACCTTTTTGTATTTATTTTCATTTTTACAACTAAACTCCAAGGAAAAAGCTGAACATACTAATTGTCTCTATTTCCTCTGCTCTCACTTTCATCTCAACCCTTTACAATTTGGTTTCCAATCTCACAAATTTTAATTGGTTATCTTTGGTTTTTATATCATCTACATTTTCTATTGAATCTCTCTATTTTCCCCCTCCCAAAAAGAAATATCTTATTACAAATAATTTTTAAAGGGAATAGTAAGGGAAACAGTTCAGCATAACTTTGGGAAAAGGTCTACCATTATATATACAGTGTTCCATACCAGTGGTTTCACACCTTTGCAGAGAAATTGGGTCAGCTGCCATGTCACATTGGTTTTTTTTCTTTTTCTTAAGGAGTCAAGATTGTCATTTTTCTTTTTCTTTTATAGAACAGTAGTTATTATATACATAAACACACACACACACACACACACACACACACACACACACACACAGGGTTGGGGGAGGGGAAGGGAGAAATAATTTCCTAAATCTGATGTTTGTTTGTTTGTTTTTTAATATCTTCATTCATCTTGATCTCTATATTTATGATCTTTCTGACCCACCCTTGCCTCCTGGATAATCTTTCTTTCTTCAGTTTTCCTGATTCTCTCTTGGTTCCGCCTCTGATATGTCCTTTGTTAGTTCATCTATATCATCTATGTCATCACTTTCCTAAGTATAGGCCTATGCTAAGGGCTCTGACCTGGGTCATCTTCCTTCCTTTCAGTACTTTTTTTTGGTTGATCTCATCAGCTCCCATTTGTTTAGTTATCTTTATGTAGATAATCTGCAAATCTGTGTGTTCTGGTCTAGTCTCTTGTGAGTTTTATTTACACATTTCAACTGCCTATGGGATGTTTCAACCTAAAAATTATCTGTTATCATTAACTTTATCCTTATAAAAAGATACTGGCCTCCAGAACTGCTCAGTTTTGCCAAAGACTCCTCAGTCATTTTAGGCATCCTGATTTGCAACCTTGATAATTGTTTTTCCACTCTTTTGTTGATTTATTTCAATTGTGTCAGAGTCTTTATGACATTTTTTCGACTCCCCTTTTCCCCCCTCATACACACATCTTGGCAAAGATACTGGGGCAATTGACCATTTTCTTCTCCAGTTCATTTGACAGATGTGTAACTGTTTTAGGTTAAGTACTTAGCTGGGGTGTTGACACAGCTAGTAAATTTCTGAGGTCAAATATCAACTCAGGAATAGGAGTCTTCCTGACTCCAGGCCCAGCCCTCATCTACTATGACACATAGCGGCCCTCACACATTAATATTATCTTTTATTTCTATGCCTTTCCATACTGGTGGTTCCCTATGCCTGTAATACAAGTCCTCTTTTCCCCTCTGCTTTTTACTTAGATCTTTGCTTCCTTCAAAAGTCAACCCTGATTCTGCTACTATCTGCCCCCTCCCCTCAATTTGGAGAAAACAACAGACACATAAAATGCATTCAAGGTAATTGTTGGGGAGGTAATGTACCTTGAATGCATTTTGTGTGTGTGTTGTTTTCTCCAAATATAACCTTTTTGAAAACTGTTTCCTTTTTATCTCTGTATCCCTAGAGCACAAAACCTGTCACTAATAGGTGATTAATAAATGCTTGTTGATTGCTCTCTCATCTGTCAAGAAAAGTTGTGAGACTTTTTTTTAGGACTACAACATTCAAAATGAGGTAAGTTCAAAGAGACATTTTAAAAAAAAATTATAGCTTTTTATTGACAGGACATGTGCATGGGTAATTTTTCAACACTGACCTTGCAAAAACTTCTGTTCCAATTTTTCCTTTCCTTCCCTCCACCCCTTCTCCTAGATGGCAGGCAGTCCCATACATGTTAAATATGTTAAAGTATTTGTTAAATACAATATATGTATACCCATTTATACAGTTATCTTGCTACACAAGAAAAATCAGATTTAGAAAGAAGGTAAAAAAAATAACCTGAGGAGAAAAACAAAAATGCAAGCAAACAATAACAGTTGTTGTGGTCCACACTCATTTCCCAGAGTTCTTTCGTTGGGTGTAGCTGGTTCAGTTCATTACTGATCTATTGGAACTGATTTGATTCATCTCATTGTCGGAGAGGGCCACGTCCATCAGAATTGATCATCATATAATATTGTTGTTGAAGTGTATAATGATCTCCTGGTCCTGTTCATTTCACTCAGCATCAGTTCATGTAAGTCTCTCCAGGCCTTTCTCAAATCATCCTGCTTATTGTTTTTAATAGAACAATAATATTCTATAACATTCATATATCACAATTTACTCAGCCATTCTCCAATTGGTGGACATCCATTCATTTTCCAGTTTCTAGCCACTACAAAAAGGGCTGCCACAAACATTTTGGCACATACAGGTCCTTTTCCCTTTTTTAATATCTTCAAAGAGACATTTTTAAATAGCAGTTGACAGTAAGGGGAAAAGAAAACTGTATCTCATAACTTTGGTCATTGGGTTTTTTACTTTTATTAATTTGTTGAATGAATAAAAAGACAGAATTACAAGAGCCGAGCTTTGTAGTCTTTTGGTATTAGGACATGCCTCAGTATTCCCTAAGGGTATCACTGTTATAGAATAGTACAGTAATGTTGGTAATGATCACCCTGAGTCATAAAGGAAAGCTTATATTTTCATCTTTATTCTTCTTTTAAGTAAAGTAATCTGTTATAATACTTTAGAGGAATTTCTGAAAAATGTGGTTGAAAAAAATTTTTTTAAAACATTCATGATACTTAAAGAATAAGTTATTTATATGTTTTCTTGTGTCAGACTGTTCTGTTAAGCACTTTACAACTATTAGTATCTTATTTGATCCTCACAATACCTACTTGAGAATTAGGTGCTATTATCATTTCTGTTTGAGGAATATTTGAGGAAATTGAGGCCAGTAGAGGTTTAAGTGACTTGCTTGAAGTCATACAGCTAGGAAGTAATCTGGGACTGTATTTCAACTTTCATGTTCCTAACTACAAGGCTTTCTATTCAAGGGGTCATGTAGCCAGCTCAGTAATCCCCACACTGAGTAATTAGATTTGGCCATTCAGTTGTTGCCCCTAATGTTGAAGCAGGAATTGTGCCTATAACCACATCATCTGGAATTTAGACAGACAGGTAGTTGATGGTTGCTTGCCAAAATATATATATGGAGATTAATACTGTCTTCTTTAATTTTCTTCTTTGGGGAGGGAGTGGGTGAGCCCTTAAATATTCCTCTGACTTCTTAAGGTTATCCACATTTATTTAGATCAACAGCATGAGGGAAAATGTATTTTATTGTTTAAAAATCATGGTTATCCACTTGTTGAGAACATTTGCCTAGTTATAAAGTAAGTGAACTTCTTTTCTATTGTTTTTAGATAGGGTGAATATGTGACTGTGATTCCATTTGTGTGATTAAATAAAATAGACTTTATTCTTTTCTTCTACTTTCTGAACTTTTCATATCTGACCATAGGAATCTCAAATCAAATTAGCATCTGAGAGAACAGAGCTTAAAGAAAAATTATAAATTGGGTTGTTTCTTACTTAGGAATCTTCACACTTTGTCTTGAACAGAAGTTGTAGCTTCAAAGACACACAGGATGGGCAGTAGGGAGCTTTGGCTGGTGGATCTTATTTCCTTTGGGAAGAAACTTCCTCTACCAAAGCAGTTTAATTTTATCTCTGCAATTTACAATCTAAGAGTTGCTTGAGAGCTCTGAGAAATTAATGGATTTCCCTAAGGCTAGCCCAGTCAAATGGATTAGAGGCTAGACTTTTTGAATTTTAGACTTCTAATATTCTAAAATAAGCTTTCTATCAATCAAACCACACTGTCTTTAAATTAAAAGATAAGGGAATCACTTTTAAACTGTGATTGTTCTGCTCATTTTGAGTATGAATATTGAGAATGAAGGGAAAATGTGCCCCTTGAATCTGTTTCATTCTGTAATTCTCTCAAATTTTCCTTTCTCCAATCTCCTTGGATATGAGGATTATTGTGTTTGTGTATGTATGTATATAGGAGTGTTTTTGGATGTATGTGTGTAGTATAAAAGTCAGCTCAAAAATCTTAGTACACTTTAATCTATTAAAATACTAACACTTTTGTGACACCATGTATAATATATGCATCACACACACACAAGTACACACATATACATAAATCTGAGAGACAATCTCTTGTTCATGGCCTCAACCCCAATGAAAAACTGTCTTTGTTTTGCCTTTTAATCACTGATCTCCAGTTCTTCCTTTACTTTAATGAGTAGGAATTCATATATCCAGCCAATTTCTTATTTTCCTTCTCTCTCTCTCTCTCTCTCTCTCTCTCTCTCTCTCTCTCTCTCTCTCTCTCTCTCTCTCTCTCTCTCTCTCTCTCTTTTTTTTTTTTTTTTACAAAAATCTAATAGTCATATTTCTGGAAGTCATGATTTCTGTCCCAACAAGAAGGAAGAGTTTTTGCTATAGATGAAGAGAATATAGATATTCTCATTTCCTGAAAGGTAGAGAAACTACCTAATAGTCCATGTTTCTAGAAACTTCTTCAGAATCTTTTTACACAAAACCCAAAGAGCATTGACTTTTAAAGTTTGCATAAATTTTCTTTTCTTCAATATCCTTGGATTTGGAGGATTATTGTGTTTGTGTATGTATATAGGAGTGTGTATGGATAATAAAAACTTATGCCATTACATGAAAAGGAAACTTGAAATGTTTTTCTTTTCCTTTTCCTTGTTAGGGAAAGAATCTCTATAAACTTTTTTTTTCCTTTTTTAAACCAATTAACCTCCTTTTCCTTGATGAATAAGATATTTGCTAACGGGAGGTTTTGAGATCTATCTGACTACATAAGATACAGAGAAGTTGGCTTGACATTTGAGTATATTGGTTGTTGTGTAAAAATTCAGTTGCCACAGTTTCTCAGAGCACCTTCATCACTTCAGTTTGGCTATTCCTGAACAGGTTGTGACAGGATCAAGTTTTCTATCCATTGCCTGCCAGTTGAGTTTCAGTATTATGTGTTTTTTATTTTTTTGTGTTGAGGTCATATCTTAGTCTCTGCTCTACCTAAGTTTTTGTTCTGCCATCTGTCTCCTCCTAGGATAATGTAAGAATTGCTATCAGCTTGGAGGGTTTGATATACCATTCTGAAATAAAAATTGTTATAAAGTCCCAGCTTTAATCTGACAGGAATAGAATACCATTGCTGCCAATGTTTTTTTTTTAGCGCATAGGACAATTAGAACTGCCTCTTTGAACCAAGGGTTCTAAGAGCTAACGAGAAGGGAAAAGAAATATAGATGTTCATATGACAGTTTAAGGAGGTCTGACTTGGAGGAAGATGTACCTGGGTGAATGCCAAGCATATTCTCTGCCCTTATCCCCAGGGACCATTTGTTTCAAAATTTAGTGTTGGGCACCTAGTCTGTCTGACATCAATTACTAAAGGAAAGACTGCAGAGAGAGGTCAAGACAGAGCTGAAAGTCATGATTTGGGTTTGGCTTCTCTACAGGTAAACTATAAGACACACCCAGACTTATAAACTAACCTTGGAACTGCTCTGCCCATTTGTAGGCCTTAAGATTGGTTAAGATGTCTTTCTGTAAATCTATCAGATCCCAGGTGTTGCTTTAAGTTAGTGAGCTGTTCATTTTAAAGGCTAGATCAATTATCTGTTATTATGGAAATACATGAATGGATCTCAAGACTGACTTCTCCATACTATGTGCTTTTTATGTCTAACTATTGTTATTCGTTTGTCTTTTCCTTTCTCTTGAAATCATAATAATGATAATGATAAAAGCAATAGCTAGCTTTTATATAAAGCACTTTGTGCCAAACACTGTGCTAATGAGCATTTTATAATTATTATTTCATTTGATCCTTACAACAACCTGGGAAGGCAGGTGGTATTTTATAGATCAGGAAATTGAGGCAAATAAATTAAATAATTTTCCTAGAGTCATAAAACTAGTAAGTGTTAGGTCTTCCTGCTCTAGGCCTGATGCTCCTCTCTACTATCTCTTGGCTGCCAGAGAGTTATATTGGTCTTGGTCTAATCATCTCAGTAAATCTGGGTTCTGTCATCCATTCAAGTTACTTTACCCAATCTAGGTTGGTTCCTCATCTATTAGGTACAGGATTGTGGCTTGATAATCTTAAGTTTTCTCTGAGCTTCAAGATTTTATGCTTTTGATTTCTCTCCAATCTCAGGTTCTAGCACCTGCATGGGAGCTCTTTGATTTTTAGTTTAAGCAAGCTCCTATCTATTTTGTAAATGTCTTCATCTGAATGAGATAGGAGGAGTAGGTATGGTATAATCTTGATATTGCTGTTCTAGCAGTACTTAGAAGTGATGTCTGCTATCACTCCCCAATCGCTTAAATGTTGTAATATTTAAAATGTCAAGATATAGTCTTACATGATGTCATGGAGAAGGTACTAGATTTAAATTCTGGAAGATTTGAGTTTAGATTCCATCTAGGATACTTGTCAGCTTTAATTCTGGGCATTGGTGTCCTCCTTATAAGTTGAAGATGTCAGACTCATTGGCCTTGAGGTTTCTCCATGCTCTATTCCTGTGATCTAGATCAAATCCTATTCCCGTATTTCCTAGATGTGATGGCATGTTACAAGTCAATTTTCCCATCTGTAAAACATATCATACATTTGTATGTCCTTTCTCACTGGATTGTTGTAAAATTTTTTTTTAATAAACCTAAAAAATAGTATATGAAAAATAATACCACTATTTATATAGTGCTTTAATGTCTGCAAAGCACTTCATAAATGTTATGTTGTTTGGTGTAAGTTGTGCATAAAGTGCTTTCATGTGATCACTATCACCTAGGTCAAGGAAGAATTTTGAAATCAGATCTGAATTATATCAAAAAGCTGATTTTTTTTTTTTTTTATGTGAATAGCATGACTCCCATCTTGTTCAAATTCTTTCAAACATAAAATGGCTTGATTTCTTCACTCTTTTTAAAAAAATCACCTGCTTTACAGAAGAATTAAAAAATATATAATCTTTAAGGCTACTGTATTTCCTTTTGTTTCAGGAAAGCCCCATATCACAGGTAGCTCTGAACGTATTCAGCTCTCAGGAATGTACAATGTGCGAAAAGGGAAAATGCAGTTACCAGTGAACCGATGGACAAGGCGCCAAGTTATCCTGTGTGGAACATGCCTGATTGTATCATCCGTGAAAGACAGCTTGACTGGAAAGATGCATGTTCTCCCACTAATTGGTGGAAAAGTAAGTTGTATTTTTAAAATTTTTTTTATTTTTAAATTAAAAAAAATTTATATACAAATATAATATACAAAGATTGTATTTCTGAGATGTTTTAAAAAGTATCTAGTTTGAGTTGATTCTTTAACAATGGTGGTGAATTTGTGTTAATCCATCTATATCTTCTCCCTTCATCTCTTTTGTGACCAGTAGCACATCATTGCATGATTGCTTGGCCTGCTTGTTGATGTTAAAGTCTGTGAGTAATGCTAACTTGCTTAATAGGAGCATCATTTGGCTATGTTGATATGGTGCTTTAGGCAAATGAACAAAATACTAAAGCTAAAAAAAGTTAAAAAAAAAAAATTCAGGTTGTATTTCACTAATTTGAACTCAGGTTTTTCTGACTTCAGGCCCGATGCTTTATCTATTGTGATACCTAGTTTGCCTACATCTCTTGCCTACAACCTCCTTGATATTTCTTGTATATAAGTCCCTTCTCTCCTTTGCTACTGCCATCAAACTATTGCAGTCTTTTATCTCCTCATGCCTAGATTACTGCATTAGCCTGCTGGTGAGTGTGCCTGCTTTAATGCTCTCCCTACTCTAGGTCATCTTCTATGCAGTTGTTAAATTGATCTTAATAAAGTGCAAGTCTGACATGTTGATCCTCTTGTTCAGTAAAATCTATTGATTACCTTCAGAATCAAATATAAAAATCTTCTGTTTGGCTTTTACAATCCTTTATAACTTGGATGTTTCCTATCTTACCAGTCTCCTTATAACTTACTCTTATCCAGGGTATACCTTACCATCCATTTACATTATTTTCCTTCTGTTCTTCCAAGAAGACACACGTCTAGACACTTTCTCTGGCTATTTCCTGGTCTATTCTGCCTCATTTCTGTCTCCAGCTTCTGTGGTTTCTTAAAGTCTCCGCTTTTGTCATAAGCTTTTTCTCCAATCCTTAATCTTAGTAATTCCTCTTCCCTCTAGAAAATAAGCCACTTTAAAGGCAAGGAGTGCTTTATTTGTCTTTATATCCCTAGCCTGGACCCTTAACAATCTTGGTTGAAGTAAATATCAATTTATTTTTATGTTTAAATGATGTGAGATTTAAAGTTATTTGTCTTTGTGCTGATGTACAGGTTAAGAGTTGAAAATGGATTATTTATAATGGAATGTGAAAGCCACTGAGCAAGAGATTTCATTTGGTACTTTCTCTTTACTGTCTGGTGTAGGGGAAGTTGGCAAGAAGGAAAATAAGGAAATCAAATGTTACTCAAAGTAATCATTTTTTCAGTTGGCAAATATCTGCTCCTTAGACACTTTGAGTAGGAATAGGATGCACAGAGCTTTCTTTTGCCCATCTTTTCTGCAGCAAGAACAATTTTTTTAAAAAAAAGTTATTGTTCCTCATTTTATACTGTCTAAAATATTCCTTCCTTATTTGGTAACTTCCCATGATTGTGATTAGTTTTTTTCAGAGATTTGCTTTGTATAAAATGCAATTTTTTCTAACCCTGGTTTCTCTAGTGATAGAGATCTTGATTCTAGACAAGTTCAAATTTAGCTTCAAAAAAAGATTATTTGTCTTTATTAGACCAGTGTAGGCTTGTTTGGATCCTCACTCTTAAAACCATTATCTCTATTATGCCTCAACCTACAATCATGCATCTAAAGGGTTTTTGGAGTGGAACTAGTCTTGAAATCAGGGACTTTCTCTTTAGATAAATTTTTGTGAATCTAATGGTAAATATTAGTAGAAACAGATTTTTTTTGGGGGGGATGAAGTTCAGTGACTTGCCCAGGGTCACACAGCTAGGAAGAGATCAAATTTGAACCTCAGGTCCTCTTGACTTCAGGGCTGATGCTCTATCCACTGCGCCACCTACCTACCCCAAAACATAGATTTCTAAAAGAAAAATTTAAATTCTGTGTTTCTCATTCTTCCAAGTTTAAAAAAAAAAAAAAATCAGATGCTAGCATAGACCAAAATTAGTAGTGTTTGTGTTGACTAAATTGGAGGGATGCATGCTCTCAGACTTGGTATATGCTAGGGCTTACTATTTTGTGGTCTTTCATAATTGAATGAACTGGGAGTTAATAACTTCCTTTTTTTTTCTCAGGCAGACCTTGTAAGACCTGTTCTAGGTAAGCTTTGGAAATGATTAAATCTTAGTCTTTTAAAAGCCATTTATCTGAGTTGGGAGGGAGGGGAGGCCACATTTGTATTTTTTGCAGTATAGTTTTTCAAAAGTGGTTTTCCATTTCTCTTTTAACTCTACTTTGAAGTGGAGCCTAAAATGAGAGCATATAACTCTACTTCCCCATATAAAAGAAGATTCCCCCAAACATGACTTCAGATAGCTAACTTTTCTACACAGCCATCTGTGTTCACTAAAAGGTAATATTCTGCATTTGGCTTTCTCCCTGGTCAGATGTGCATCATTTGTCTACCTTGACTACTGAAAGGTACTTAATGAGTCTTAATAAATCTCACCTTGAGGTAAACTGATGACAGTAAATGTTTCATAAGGTAATAAACATTTATTCAGTGTAGAGTCATTTTTTCTTAGAACATTCTCAATCTGCCCCCAGCACATAGATATTTGACTTTTTGAAGCATTTGTTACTTTTTTTCTTTTTCTTTTTTTTCTCTTTTCCTAACAAATGCCCAAATGGAAATCTGACTTTTAAAATATTTTATATTATAAGTGGCATAGTTATTTTAAGCTTAAGATTTTGTAAAAAATCTTATTATTGTCTTTTTCAGTTTTGTTGAATTCTTTTTGAAAATCATATGGGGTTTTCTTGCAAAGATACTGGAGTGGTTTGTCATTTTCTTGTGTAGCTCATTTGACAGATGGAGAAGCTGAAAAAAAAAAATTAAATCACTTGCCTAGGGTCATACAGCTCGTGTCTGAGTTCAGATTTTGAACCAACGTTTTCCTGACTCCAGGCCTTCCACCTCTATTTATTTCACTATCTAACTGCTCTTTGTAAAAATTTAGGATGATCTTAAATTTGTTTCTACCATCTATTTAATTTAAAAAAAAACTGTTTGAAGGCTTCTTGTCATGCATTTAGCAAAAAAATAGAAAAATCTCAGTGTAACATTAAAAAAATCCCTTTAAGAGGAAATGAGAAACCCAATACCTAGTGTGTGAAGGGAGAGGCCATAGGAAGGCAATGTTCCATGCAGAAAAAAGGGAAAGAGCATTTTACTGGAGATAAGGAAACTAACCTGCTTCTTTCAAATACAAATCTTTTTGTGAACCTGAATAATTTTCAGGACTTGAGAAATGAAAATCTCTTTGATTCAATTTAACAAATATTATTTATTCCTAATCGTTCAAACATTTTTTTTCTCCCTAGGTTGAAGAAGTAAAGAAGCACCAGCACTGTTTAGCCTTCAGTTCCTCTGGACCTCAAAGCCAGACCTATTACATTTGTTTTGATACTTTTACTGAGTATTTAAGGTGGCTTCGACAAGTATCCAAGGTAAGCAATCACCCTTTCTCACTACCACCCTCCCTAACCAGAATTCTGTTCAGCCTCCAGAGTGGCTAGCTATAACCCTACTTTTGAATTATCTTTCCAATTTCAAACTAGAGAAACACGCATGGATTTGTTTAAAGGCTGTCAGTGGTTAGCAATTCTGAATTTTTTTCTAAATTAAAGGTTGGCTGTAGCCTAGTTTGTTGTTTGTACCTGCCCAGTTTGTCATTGAGTTTACTCTTCCAAGTACGTAATGGATGTCCTCATATTATAGATAAGCAAGAATAATGAGATTGAGAAGACTCAAGTGGTTGTCTCTGGTTAAAACTGAGCCAGACTATCTAGTTTAAAAACCCCTCTCTAAAATCTCTAACTCTGTCTGACTTATTATTAACTATTGGACTGATTCTAAATGCAATCTGATAGTTTCCTTTTCCTCCTTGTTACCTTAATTCTCTACCATATAAATAATTTTCTTTCCAGTTTCCCTCTCTTTTTCATATCACTGATCAGATGAAATAACCATCCATAGTTGGGATGAAGTCATATTCTTTTGAATACACATTTTATACGTTTTAAAATATTTATTTTTAAAATTCTGTAACAATTGTAAATTTTATTCCGATGCTTCAAATATTTTGTGTGAAAATTAAAAAAAAAAATCATACCTGCTTGAGTTGTTTGGGTATATCCCTTGATTTTCATGCCTAACACTTAGAAACACTGATAAAAACTCACTGTATGGTCAGATGGTAAATATCCCAATAGCACCTTTGGGATGGGATGCCTACGAATTTATAGTCCCTTTTAATTTTCTGCTCACATTGTGATTCTGACAGTTTGAATGACATGGCCATTTGTTATTTAGATAGATGGAAAAATAGCAAATTGGGCAGTAGGCAGATAATAATGATTATAAGCAAGTTATTTTGAAATACCAACTAGAATTAAATTTTTTTTTTCCCTTCCATGTACTTCCTTTCCATGCAGCCCATGTGGTTTTCTTTTCTCATTTAGTTTTATGATTTCATTCAGTGCTGCCAGATGACTCTGTGGTCCTTAAATATTTTGTAAATTAATTGCTGATCTCCATCCTTTGAGGGAACTTCCACATGGGGAGTTTGCTATTATGGAACTATCTATGGAGATGTAAGCATGAACTAAGGACACATCATCATATTGCTTTAGACCCCTTTTCTCTTTTTCCTGATGAAACAGATTTACTTAGTACTTTAATGTATATTAAAGTTGATCTATATAAGTTATTTCATTTAATTCTCATATGAAATCTATGAAGTAAATGCTATTCTTATCCTCATTTTACAGATAAGGAAATTGAGGTTGAGTGAAATCAAGTGATTTGCCAAGTTCACACACCTAGCAAGTGTTTGAGATAAGATGTATTCCTAAGTTCAAGACTAGCACAGTCCTAGCTATCCCAATACTAAGTTCACTTTTGTCTGGTAGTGATTTTTGGTGGTGGTGGTGGCGTTTTTATTTTTTTAAAGCCCATAAGACAATAATTCACTGTGAGAAAAATGAAGAAGGGAAAAACCAGATGCAGCTTTTCAGAGTTACACATACAGTTGATAACATAGTAGGTGAAATAAGTCTGTCTTATTCAGCTGCTGATTCTTCTTATTGTGGGGAATGTAAAACAACTAAGTAGTATTAGCAATCTGCTACTCTTGACTTTCACTGGTAGAATGGATTCAAGTAATAAAGTATTACTATTCTGGCATTACTACATAAAATAGTTTCTGGATTATAGAGTACTATATTCTATGCAGAGATATTTTAATATATTTTAGACACTCAGTGTAATGAATAATCAATATTGAGTATTTTGTTGATGGTCTGCCAAAGCTAAGGAATCGCTTGAAAGTGTGCTGTTCATTCCTGCAAGAGAACATCATGAAAAATACAAGGTTCAGTTGTTTACTACACAGTATGGTCCCAAGTAAAAAATGTGCATAATTGGCAGGCATAGTCTTAGGTAGCAAAGGTCCCTCACTGTGTAACACAAACTTAGGAATTGGATATCATTCCAAATTATCTGGTCAAGATATTTTTTTCTTTGAAAAGTAGTGCTAATGAAGAAGCAGGAGATCATTATACACTTCAACAACTGTAGTACTACATGATGATCACTTCTGATGGATGTGACTCTCTTCAACAATGAGAGGATCCAAATCAGTTCCAGTTGATCTACACCCAGAGAAAGAACACTGGGAAATGAGTATGGACCATAACATAACATTTCCACTCTTTCTGTTATTTCTTCTTTTTTGTTTTTTCTTCTCAGGTTATTTTTACCTTCTTTCTAAATCTGATCTTTCTTGTACAACAAGATAACTGCATAAATATGTATACATATATTGTATTTAACATATACTTTAACATATTTAACATGTATGGGACTACCTGCCGTCTAGTGGAGTGGGTGGAGGAAAGGAGGGGAAAAAGTTGAAACAAATTTTTGCAAGGGTCAATATTGAAAAATTACCCATGCATATGTTTTATATAAAAAAAAAACTATAATAAAAAAAAATAGTGCTAATGAATTCTATCTCTGCCATGTCACTTTTTAAACTGATTAGGAGGTGGATGTTAGTGACAGTACTAAGCCAGCCACAGGAAAACTTTTACATTTGCATTGTAAACAACATATGGAAAGAAGTAATTTCTACATTCAAAGAGAAATTATCCCACAAGATAAGAGGCAAGAAATGCAAATGTGCAAATAACACAACATTTCAAAGCCTTGTAAACATGGTATGAGAATTTTGGTTGCCAGATGACTTTTATATTTTGGCTGGCAGGATGCAATTGGAACTACAGGGTTCTAGAGTATTTGCCCCATTTCATTGTGTTTAGACAAGGTGGAGGTTACATACTAGCCAGACCATAGTCTAGGTATATGCATTAAGTATTAGACTTTTATTCAATTTATAGAAACTATAGAAAAATTCAGGCTTTGGTTTCCAGACCTCATTCCTTCAAGTTGATTGATTGATTATTATGTTTGACCTTCATTCCTGAAGAAAAATATGACTTTAGGGAGGTGATACCATGACATGTAGGTGAATTGAATTTGACTAAGGGAGGAAGCACTGTGCAAGGTCACTAGCCTTATATTTTCCTTCAGAATCACTTGGGTCCAGGGGACAGACATAGATCAGGACAACTGGAGATGACCCTGGATGCAGTGAGAGACTTTGGCCTCTGAGATGCCTTTAATTACTTAAAGAAAGGAGAGATGCTGTGGAATCAAAGGAAGAAAATAAGACAATGGCCATCTCAAAAGAAGTAACTCTAGGATTAAATTTCTTTTTTCTTAATTTTTTTTTTTAACTTTTTAAAACTATCATTAGAAAACATTTATTAAGTTTAATTGTTCAAGTTACAATATCTCAGTGACCTATACATAGATATTAAGAGAAAATTTTTATGTGCAGATATTTTATGGAAGAGAAGTCAGTGAATTACTTCTGTTAGACTAACCTAACAAATGAAGTTTTTGTAATCCACCTTTTCCTCTTCCCTCCCTTCTGAAGACCTGATGCAAATCTTCAATCCACACTTCCAGTGTTCTCTTTTTAAAATTTTTTTTGTTCAGCAAATAGAGAGATTGATTTTTTTTTTTTTTTTTTTTTTTTTTCTTTCCGAACCAAGCCTTTCGAAACTTGGCTTTTATCTGATACTAGGATTCAAAGCGAGCTTCCTAGATGACATCATGGGAGGGAGGGTAGAAGATTTTTTTTCCCTCAAAGTTAAGAGGCAAGGGAAATACGTAAATAAATATGGTATCTATCCTAAATTGTCTTTCTCTTCCCTTCAGTTAACAAAATTTTTCAACTTTTTGGGAGTCATGATTAATAAAGGAGAAGAAAGCAAGTCACAAGGAACAGACCAAGGAAGTTAAGTCCTAATATATATGCATGTATATATGCTAGAATGAAAGAGGAAAAAAACACCAGAGAATTATTCTATTTGAACAGTGATCAGGATTGAAAAAATACCCTTTTCCTTTTCTGGAGACTTCCCATATTGAGAGATAATTTCTTGGGAATTGAAGGATTGATTTCTTATTTGCACATTAAGTTAGCAAATTAAGTACAGTGTAGCAAAGGGAGTTGTCAGGGCCTGCTAGTTCATATGGGGAAACCTGAAGGTGGGTGGGAATTATGTATTTTTGAATTTAAGGAGCCTTCTATGTCCAATTTCCCTATGCACTGTAAATTGCACTTCCATATATGCGAAGGTATTTTAAAGTTGTAGTAAAATATAGCCAAATTCTAGTTACCAGGGAAACGGTTTCTTTTTTCCTTTGCCTTTCTCAGTAAGAAGAAAAGAAACATTCACAAAATGGATTGTCCCAATACCAGAATGTTTGAATAACAAATACTATTTTTGATACAATGGAGAAGGAAACAAACAAACCAGAGTATGGAATGTTAAATTAAATTTCTGATTTTTCAAGGATAAAGCAGACTTAGTCCAGGATAACAAAAAAAGAAGAACCAAGCCAAAATACATGATGTTTTAAAAAGACAATGTTTTTATTTGAAGGGAAAGTGTTTGTTTCTGCTTATGCTCAGAAGTTTTAGCTGCAAGTAGAGTACTATTTTCCCCCTTTCTCCCTACCTCCCCACTCCAAATATTTTAACTACATTTGACTCATTACTACAAAGGACTACTGGTACATGAGGATCCAACAAGCCATTGTTTATTTACTCTTTGGGAAATTACTTTATTATGCTGAGCATTGTATGGCAAAATATTACATAAAGCACCTTCTGAGTATTTTCACTCTTTTGTGGGCTAGATATGAATGTTGGTGAGGCAGACATTGCAATATTATTTGTGAACTCATTCATAATATGTTAGTGGTACTACTTGTTTTAAAAATCTAATTAACATGTTCAAATGGTAATTCATCTAAAAAGGAACAAATACATTTATTGGTTATAGGTTGAACTCTTTATATTTCTGCCATATGGAGCCATAAACAAATCACTTTACTATGCTAAATCTTGAACCAGAAAGTCATCTGCAAACTGTTAATCTGTCCAATTCAGAAATTGCAATGAGTGTCAGTTGAGATAGTGAATATGAAAGTGTTTTGAAAAACTATAGAAATGTATGAAGAGAGACTTATGGAACTGTTGTCAGAAAGAGTTGAATTTGAATTATGTCTCAATTATTTACTAGCAATGAAATTCTTCTCAACCTCAATATCCTCACCGTATAATGAAGATGATAATAACATCTACCTCACAAATTAACATTATCAAAATGAAGTAATATGAAATTAAGAGAATAACAAGATATTATGTGGGAGAGGATAATGATTTGAATGAAACAATCATATGAGACATTTATCACAGGTCACAAAGGGTTGCCATTTATTACATGAAATAGTTCATGGGCTCTGCCAAATATGACTAAGTAGGGCAGAATCATAGATGATTAAGCAACATGCTTCTTGGTTAAAGAACTTTCCAAATCTTAGGGAAAAAGAGGAACAAGGACAGGATCTGGGGAATAAGGGAAGGAATTGGAGAGGAGGCAAATAGAGTTTTATGTGACTGATCATACTTGTCTAAAGATAGGCTAATCAAGACAGTCTCTTAAGTAGATATATCTCTATGTGACAAAAGAAACTAGATGGGTAGATAAAAGTTACTGATTAAAGTTCCTGTTCCACATCTGAAAGACATTTTAGAGAAAGTGTTTTGCAAACTTTATAGTGTTATATAATGGTCAGCAATTATTATTAAATATATTATTAAATCATTGACAATAAATGAGTGTGATAGGAAAAATCACAGGATTTTTCAGTTCACTATTTTAGTATTTAGTGGCTTCCCATATATTTCTAGTAAAAATAAGTCAACTGAACATGGGACTGGAATAGTCCAGGCTGAAAAAAAATGCCCCAGGATTGATGAATAATGCTATGGAATATGAAAATGCATCCCTTTTTAAAAGTCATACTGATACCTTTTGTTTTTACACCAAAGTCACTTATAGTTGTAATTTTTTCTTATCATTCAGATTAGTTTAGATTAGATTACACTCAGAATCAGAAATTATATTCATCTACATCAGGGGCTCTCAAACTACGGACATTTATGCGGCCCGCCGGGTTATGGCAAATGGGCTGAGGGGCGGAGACAGTGTGAGGTTTTGTTTTTACTATAGTCCAGGCCTCCAACAGTATGAGGGACAGTGAACTGGCCCCCTATTTAAAAAGTTTGAGGACCACTGATCTACATCATCTTGCCATCTCCACTCCCACCTCCATCCCCTTTTTAGAGATGAAAAACTGATAACCCTGAGAAGTTAAATAACTTTCCATGCTCACACAGGTAGTAAGTAGCAAAGCTGAAGACCTGGACCCAGATCCTCCTGCTCTGAATCTACCATATTATCCAGCATGCCATAGTGCCTCCCAGAAGTGAGCTGTTCCTTATATTCTTTGTTTGTTTTTGAATAGACCTCTCCTGTATTACTCAATCTGGAAGTACAATGGCCTGATGTCATTGTTATTCAGCATAGAAGCTTTGACTATCCGTTTTTCAACCTCTTCTCTGGCAGCCGGATGGGTCTTCATCACTTCCAGGAGCTCACTATCTTGGTACCAGGCTTAATGCAGACTCTTTTAGCTCTCTTGTAGCTCAGAACGTAATCCATTAGACTCAGCTTCCCCAGAGATCACAGGCATTAATCCCAGACTCACTGTGAACCTTTCATTACTGTGAGAAGGGAAGCGTATTTTATTGAAATCTGTTTTATGGGACCAATATTAGTGTTCTAAAATTTAACTTCCATTGAGAGCTTGTTTTGAATACATTTTTGTATGTATTACACATCTAGATTCTGTAATAGTAGTAACATGTTAGGTACAGAGTAATTTTAGCCATTCACTTGTCAAATGCATGCCCTTTCTACTTCCATGACAACCTCTTGTTCTCTGTTGATACAGCCATTATGATCTCTCAAATTCTCTCATCATCTTTTCTCTAGAGTATTGTAACACTCTCATACTTGTGGTCTTCCTTGTTCAGGTTTCTCCTCACTCTGTGAAGCAACAAAGTAATTTTCCTTAAGGATAGACCTGTTCATGCTATTCCTCTATTTAGTAAAACTCCAGTGGCTCCTTCTTGTCTCCAACATCCTCTTTTGTGTTTTTAATGTCTTTCACAATTTATCCCCTATATAACTTTCCATCCTTATTATGCATTATTCCTCCTTTAGCCAAACTGGTTTTTTCTATTTTTTTTATACATGGTCCTCCATCTCCTTTCTGTCTTTGAATTGTCTTCCATTCCTAGGATGCAGTCTCCTTTAACCGCCACTTTATAGAATTAATTCCTTACTTCCTTCAAAATGCAATTCAAGCACTTTTTGTAATTGAAGTCTTTCCTGATTTCTTCAACTGGTAGTATGCTCCCTTTGTTTACTAATTTGCAAATACATATACATATACACATTTACACAATGCAATATACATATATTAATTGTACAATATAATACATATGTATCATATACCCCTATGTACACATATACATTTACCTGTAATATATTACATAATGTAGGTAAAAATGCATGTATTTACAAGATAATTAATTGTATACTATATTTGTTGACATATGTATATATACATATATATATTTTCACAATTGTGTATGTAGATATGTGGGTATGTATGTATATAAATATATGTATATTCAGTTTAGAATTAGGCAGTTAGTATGGACATGTATACATATATTGTATTTAACATATACTTTTATACATTTAACATGTATTGGTCAACTTGCCATCTGGGGGAGAGGATGGGGGGAAGGAGGGGAAAAATTGGAACAAAAGGTTTTGCAGTTATCAATACTGAAAAATTACCCATGCATATATCTTGTAAATAAAAAGCTATAATAAAAAAATAGAATTAGGCGGTTAAAATGATTAAAATGTCCATACATTTTGACCTCTAAGAGGTTCTTTTTACCAGAAATGTAACCTTTGTTTTTTGTTTTGTTTGTTTTTTTAATTTAAAAAAAATTTTCATACACACCAAAAATATTCATAGTGTCGCTTTTTGTGGTAACAAAAGACTAAAGTAGATGCTCTTTGAGTGGAAAATACCTAAACCAGTTGTGTGGTACATGAATGTAATGAAGTATTTCTTTATTGTAAGAAATTATGAATATGATGCATACTGAGAAGTAAAGAAAGTCATATATGAATTGATGCAAAGTAAAATAAGCATCATTGTCTTTGTAAAATTTTACAAATGAATTTATACATATTCTGAATTAGTATTGTTCTTGGCTATTTCTACAATTGACAGAGAGAAAATACTTTCTGGTTAAGCTGGTTTCTAAGCTATTTTGATCTCTTCATTGTACTTAAACTTCTGTGGAAAATAATAAGAGTTAGTGTTTGGGTTCATTCTTTTACCTAATCTTTTGGTGTCACCAGTTTGTTTAAATAAAGTGTTTTAATTGCTTATCATATCTTTTTTTTTTTTTTTTCATATTCTTTTGTTTGTGTATTCTAGTTTTGTTCTGAATAGGTCAGTGGTCTTACTCTATGTAGGCAGCTGGCTTGAGAAATAACTCCCACAGCATTAGGAAATCAGTGGCATGGGGATTTGTAGTTTCTAAAGAATATTTTTAAACATTTTTTTGCCCAAGTTTGCACTGAAATAACAGAGTATTCAAATATATGTTGATTTTTTAAATTTAATTTTTTTTTATTAAAATAAAAGCAGAATTCAGAAAAAGAAAAGCAGAAAAGGAAAACAAAACAAAACAACAATTTTGTGCCCAGCAGAACATCAGGGAGATTCAAACTATATAATAATAAATTACCAGTTCAAGAAAGTATATGTAATAGTAGAAAAAATAATATTCATGAATACCCATCTTTTTTTTTTAGCTTCCTTGTAGCTTGTTCTTTTATTCTCTTCTGCATACCTTTTAAACTTCATTCTTCCCCCCCTCTCCCATCATCTCCTCTTCCCCATAGCCCCAAGCAGGCTATAGTTAAGCAGACACACACACACACACACACACACACACACACACACACACACACACACACACACACACACACACACACACCCTTTCCAGCCCTCTCCCCACCCCCCCAATATATCTTTCCTATTCATGTCAACTCTTTGCTTTAATTCTACTTCTTAATCTTTGCTTTAATTCTACTTCTTAACTTGTCTTGGTATTATTTAACCACCCACCCATGGATCTTTCCCTTGTCTTCTTCCCCCACCCTTTGCTTCCCTCTCCAATCATTTCTCCCCCTTTATTTCTTTATTGATTTTGGAATATGCTCTTTACCCTTCTTGGTATATATGTAATGTTGCCTATTTAACCCATTCCTGATGGGAATAGATTTTTTTTTTTAGAACTAGGAGCCCTCCTCCCCTCTTTGGTGCCACTCTTCTATTTTTTTCTCTGTACCCCACTTATATCACATAATTACTTAACTCTGCCCCAGTCTTTCTTTTGAGCTACCCCAATGCAGATGTCAATCTTAAATATATAGTATGCATTTCCATGTAAAAAACATAAACAATTTGTCCATGTTAAGTTCCTTGAAATTGATGTTTGATATTGGTTTTTATGTGCTAAATTTTCTATTGAGTTTGGGTTTGATTGATAGAAAATCCTGAAAATCTATAAGTTTGTTGAATGTCCATTTTTTCCCATTAAATATTATGGGAGTAATTTTGCTGGCTATATCTTTGTCAGCAAGCCTAGTGATTGCTGGTATATGATCCCAGGACCTGGAGTCTTTTATTGTGGCTGCTGATAAATCTGTACAATTCTAATTATAAATCTAGTGCATTTGAATTTTTTGTTTTTTTCTTGTTTCTTGCAAAATTTTCTCTTTAATCTGGAGGTTTTGAAATTTGGCAGTAGTATTCCTGATCCTGTATGTTTTCCACAGAAGATCTAGTTGATGGTTGGTGATTAGTGGATTGTTTCTGTTTCTACTATCCTCTCATGTTCATTTACTCCAGGACAATTTTCTTGGATTATTTCTGGCATTATTGTGTTAAGGTTCTTTTTTTGATTACAGCTTTCAAAAAGTCCAATTATCCTTATATTTTATCTCCTTGATCTGTTCTCCAGATCTGTTGTTTTTCTTATGTTTCTTGGTTTTGTTATTTCTTGGTCTTTCATAGACTTCACTTCTTCCTGGCTTCCCCTTGCCTTATTCTAGTTTTCAAAGTTATTTTCATTTTTGAGACTCTGTATCTCCTTTTCTAGTTGATTAACTTCCCCCCCCCCCATAATCTTGTTTTTCTTAGATGGTTTTTATTTTTACTTTTTAGTTTTCTCTCAATGTATCTTATTTAACTTTTAAATTCTTTTTTCTTTGAGTTTTATAAATTCTTTCTGGAAAGGGAACCATTTAACATTACTCTTTGGGGAGAAGAATCTTTTTTAACCTTACTTGTCTTCTTTTGAAGATGAACCCATCTTCCCTATTCCCATAGTAAGTTTTTGTGGTGGGGTTCTTTCTTCTTTGCTGGTCCATGTTTGTTTTTTGTTTTAATGAGAAATATTAGTGTAAGCATCGCTAATTTTAGGTTTGGGGGATGGTGCTTAAAACTTTACTTTAGCTCTCCCCTCTGACAAGAGCTCACCCCTCCTGCAGCTTTCAGCATCCCTGTTTCACTGCTTCTGCACTCATTGGGTGTACTGGTTCTTTCTTGCTCAGGGCAGCATCTCTGTGGCACAACTGGTGTTCCTAATCAGCAGAGGTTCCCTCAGTCTTCCTGGACTCATACTCATGATTCCACTCATGGTTCTATGAAGTACAATTTTCTGTGGTTTTTACTGGGGCTCCAGCCAAACCTAGCAGCCCCTAGCTACCTCAAGTGGTGTTTCTGTGGAACTAACCCAGAAGTGTTTGCACTATACATAGGTTTTGGTCTGGGGGTCTTACTTCCAGTCTTCTTTGGTTATCCCAGGAAAACTCTATTCTGCCCCAAGCCTTCTTGATTTTTCACCAGTCTGTGCTCTCCCTGAGGGGCAAATTTATTCTGTTTGTGAGGGAAATCTGCAGAGCTTGAAATTTACCGACCTACTCTACCATCTTCCCAGAATCTTCCCTATATGTTGTTATAATCAGGAATCCAGAGTTGACTTTTTTAAACCTCTTTTTTTGCAACAGAAACTGTTCACAAACTGTGCAAGTTATTTTCACCTTAGGCATTTTGCATATGTTTGTCATGAGCACTGTGATGTGACATGATCAAATATCTCATGATGTTTCTTGTTGCCTTTGATCGTGCAATTATAATTCATCACTAAATAGACAGTTTACAGGTGAAACAGCCCCTTTGCTCCAGGGGCACCAGAAATTTTAACTGAAAAGATACTGACCTTGATCTCACACTTGTTCAGAGTTTATTATTAGTTGTATTTTTTTTTCCCCTTTCTTTGACTATATATGACTTTTCTCAGATAGGTCCTGAATTATAGATAACTAATAAGTTATCATTGTAATATGTCCCCTTATTATATCCACCCCCCAGTTCCCAATTAATGAAGCTTAATTACTTTCTTGATGCTTGACCAGTTAACTTTTCCAATAACATTCACATCAATTAATATTTCTTCAACTCTTTTGTAGTTTCATATCCCATTTTATTATAGACATAAAGATGATTTACCCCCCTCAGTTCATTTGTTAAAGTCAGAGGATTGAACTAGACTGTGGACCCTTCTAGTTAAAAAAAAAAAAAAAATATATATATATATATATATATATATATATATATATATATAATTTTATTATTAAATACTAAGCATTGATGGATTTGACAGATGCAAAGCCAATAGTTATTAGGTAATAGGGAATAGTAGAGTAATCACAAATGAAAAGATTCTGGCAGCAAAGATGAGTGACATTATTAAAAAAAATGTTACATTGTTTAGCTCAGTGACGTACTTTTTTCAAATATATGTTTCAGACATGTTGTTTTAGCCTTGAAGAGACTATTTTTTTTTTTTTTTTATTATAGCTTTTTATTGACAGAACATATGCATGGGTAATTTTTTACAACATTGTCCCTTGCACTCACTTCTGTTCCATCTTTTCCCTTCCCTCCTTCCACTCCCTCCCCTAGATGGCAAGCAGTCTTATACATGTTAAATATGTTATGGTATATCTTAGATACAATATATGTATGCAGAACCATACAGTGAAGAAACTATTTTTCAAAGCCTGTTATTTGTATATGTCCACCTCCCCCATATTCTGCTAGAATCTTTAATTTAGAATTATTAGTCACCATTGTTTCACTTTAGCAACTTTTAGCTAAGATTAAATAAAGATGGATTAAGATTGTTGGCATGATGAAAAAGAGGAATATTATTTCAATTTTCATGGAAAATTCTTATAGCTGTAGCTTCCTTTTATAAGTCCTCAATTTAGATAAACAACTCTAAACAGTTGAATTATGATACTTATTCCTATAATTTTTACCTAACTAAATGGGTTCTAAGCTTGCCTCTGATGCTCATTCTCACTGTGACCTTGGCAATTAATCTGATCTTTCTGGGCTTCAGTGTTTAATATAAAAAAGAGGAGGCTGAATTGAGTAGCCCCTGAAGTTCTTTACTTGTGATCATATGTTGGAGTATTTCTATATTGAGTACCCAGAAAGCATTTATTAAGCATTTGCTGGTGCATGGCACTGTGCAAGGTAGTAGAAACAAAAGTGAAACTGTCCTTGGCGTGGCATGAGTAGCTCAAACTATCCTGGAATGGCTGTGAATAATAAACAACATGCCAGGTTTTGTTCTATGAATCTTGCCTCAGATACAGATGAAAAAAACTTAAGCATTAAAATTGGATTTCACCATGTTTCTCAAAGTACAGTTTCTTTGCTTTAAACTATTGAACAGCTTGAAAGGGATTAGAGCATATATTTGAATATCTGATAAAAGTACCTTGCACATAGTAGGCACTTAATAAATTCTTGCTGAAATGAATGTTCCTTTATGATGGCACCAAATCTTTCTGAGTGGAATATAAAAAGAGTACAGTGCAGTTCTTTCTAGGAACTTAGAACCCAACCTATTAGTTGAATTGGTAGAACATGCTGCAAAGGAGCCCAGGTTCATTGGTTCATTTCTTATACAGACCTGTTAATATCTCTTTCCTTTCATTGAAGTGTTTCCAACTAAATATTATTCTGAGATACCAACTTGGAATTGCTTTCACTCTAGTGAGTTTTTTATTTCAGTGATATTTGTTGTGATGGATTTGTCCTACATTTATATATACAGGAAGGAAGAAAGCTTTTCATGTTGAATCAACAACTAAGTGAATCTATGCTTTGAATATTTTTTTAAAGACAAGAATGGTTATAGAGCAGTTTGAAGAACTTTTGCCCTTGGACAGACAGTATAGGTTGTATGGATTTCAGATCAGACAATCAGTAAACATATTTAGCACCTGTATGCTGTGTTCCAGGCACTGTGCTATGTTGAAGCTACAAAAACAAATAAAAACAAAGATAGTTCTTGCCCCTTAGGGAGCTTACAATTGAATGATTTCATATAAGACATTGTACTTGTTTGATTTAATGCCAAATTAGGTAGACTTAAAATTTTCAGCCTTTAGACATCTGTTTTTAAGTACAGCTCCAAGTGAATCTTTTTAAAATGACTTTATTATCATTGGGAAATTATTTTACCTTTGAATTACTTGGTAATTTAGTCATCCTAGGTAAGTCATTGCATGGTAGTTTTTGTCATCCTGTGTTATCATGTTTTTTAAGGGTTAGTTGGTTGTGACATAGATTTTGCAAATAATAAATCATAATTATGAGAAATCATTTTATAAAACCTTTTAGGCTACATTCTACCAAGGTGTCTGAAGTTTTTGTTGACATTTAAACTTCATTTTTCATTATAGCTATTTCACAGGGGCCTCTAGGTCAAGGACTTGGACCAAGGAGAGTAGGGAAGAGAACCCAGGGTCAGATGTGAATTATTCAGCTGTCAAAGGAGAAATCCATGTGTCAGTTCAGTACTGTAGAAATGTGAATAGTTTGGAAAATTTTGCTTGTGCACATTAAGTAATAATATTCAAAAATTCTAAGCAGTGTATTTTCAACAACTTCAGAAAATAGTTCTGGAGAAGGGAATGGCAAACCACCTTAGTAGTTTTGCCAGGAACACCTCAAATGAGGTCTAGAAGAGGTAAATCTAACCAAAATCGACTGCAGAGCAAAAGAAGTAATGTGTCATAGATGAGATTTTAACCCAATCTTCTAACTCCAGATCTGATACTCTTTGTAGTGTACCATACTGCTTTCTTAAATAAAATGCTATAGTTTATTAGGAATACAAAACTACATGGAAAAATAGAAGTTAGAATGTGACAATTAGGAGAGATCAAAAAATAATGATTTTGGAAAGTGCCTTAAGAGCAGAGATTGTCCCATTTTTGTCCCTTTATACTTCAAGTTAATACAGTGCTTGGAATATACTGCAGAAGGCCTTTAAAAATGCTTGTTGAATTGAATTGGGAAGTCATGATTACTTGGGAGAATAGGTATCAGCTTGGCTTCAAGGATGAGACATTGAGTCAACTAGACCTTAGATAATAAAGAATCTAATCTGTTCCAGACATTAAAGGCTGTACAAACATAATGTGGGTAAGTAAGTGTGGATGATATAGTATGGCATAGAGTCAAGGAGATTCTCATTTTTCTGAATTCAAATCTGGCTTTAGATACTCAGTGAGACCCTGTGCAAGTCACTTAACCCAGTTTGCTCCAGTTTCCTCATCTCTACAATGAGCTGGAGAAGGAAATGGTAAAACAGTGTAGTATCTTTACTAAGAAAACTCTAAATGGGGGTCACAAAGAGTTGAACATGAAAACACACAAATATAAACAAATGGGAAAGAGCAGAATGAGAGAGGGATATAGCCAATTTGATAGGAATGTAGAGTGCATAAAAGAATGTAGTGGGAAATAAGTATTGGTAGGAGAAAAAGTACAATTGGTTTGGTAAGACCTGAAGAGTTGGAATCAGAGCTTAAGAGGCCTTAAATGCCAAAATATTAACTCTCTCTTTTTAAAAATCTTATATTCAGTGGAGAGCAAAATAGAACACTGCCATCTGAGTAAAAAAGAATTGTCCTAATATAAAGTGTTTTGGGAAGGAATTCTGTATGTATTATTAGGACCTGCCTTATCTATTCTCCTTTCATAGGATTGGCCTTCTAAGGTGACAGAGAAGAGCAGGAAAAAAAAGGACAGATGTCAATAACCTGTAGCTTCTATCCTTTTTTTCCCCTCTTCCCTGCAACCTCATACACCAGTGAGTTACTTCACTGAAGGAAGATCCTGAGAGTAGTTCTTTTCCCTTATTGCTTATGTAGGTCAAACTTCTAGCCTTAAACTCCCTAAAGTTGTCTCCCCAACCTTGTCTGGATGGAGTCCTTTTTTTGCCCAGGCTGCCTATGGAAGCCACTACTGCTCAGAGCTAAAGTAATCCTTGTCAAGGCTTTTAACTAAGGAGATTGGAGATATGTTTCTGGCATTCCAAGTTAAAAGTTCCTGGTAGAAACATTCTTACATATCATTATGAGTTGGACTTCTAACGAAATTTAGAATTATGTAGTTTTGGGAAACTTGGGCTATGCCACTTTGACAGTATATTTTTGGAGAAAACAGTCTTATGAACTTGACAAGAATGAATATTTCAACATAGAAAAAAATAGTACTAAGAATTTCCATTATGTAGTTTGTCATTAAAAACTGTTTATTAAGTTTTAATATGATAGTAAAAAAATTGCCCTGCTTTTCTGTGTCTCCTTCTCAGCAGCAACATTATTGTTTAGAGGGAATAAGACTTATTTACAGAAGCAACCACTACCTTACCTTTGTATGTATTAGCCTTCATCAGGGACTTCTCAAAGGAGAATGTTAATGTTTTAAAGTCATAATGATTTGGTGATTTCAAGTACTAGGACTAAGACGAAGGGGAATTGCACTCAGTTGCTGTATCTTGTTTTCTGTGTCTGCAACTTTAATAAATAGGAAATGTTGGCCTCCAGTAGTAGTCCATACTGATTCTGTGGTCTATATCAAATTGATTTTTATGAATAGACAAGAGCCTTTTCCTGATACATTTTTACAAGTAATGAGATATTTTCTTAATCAAAATAATTAAAAATAACCCACTAACTTAGAGTTTAGAATATATTTGTTTTTCTACTGGGTACTTAGACTGGTTGTGCTTTTATTCTCTTTTGTTTTTCTTCTTAAAAATTTTTTTTCAGCTAATAGGCATTTATCTTTTTCTACCTTCTATTCTTCCTCTGCTTTCACAGGGGAAAAAAAAATTAAACCCTTATAACAAATATGCATAATTAAGCAAAACAAATTATTACATTCTTCCATGTCCAAAAATGTATCTCATTTTGGACATTTAATAAATTACCTCTCTATTGGGAAGTGAATAACAACCATCATCATTGATCTTCTTACTCTACTATTGTTGATCATTGCATAAAACTTGAATTTTTAAGTTTTTCAGAGTTGTTTGTTGTTTTTGTTGTTGTTTTTTAACAGTGATGTTTGTAATTGAAAGAGAAATAAGATGAAATACCTAAAAAGTCAAGGAGCAAATGATCAAAAGAACATTTTATCCACATAAATCAGATTCCTATTGTTGCTGTTACTATTATAAGTTGTCTTTTTAGAAGCTTGCAACTTAGTCATAGTGATATGGTGATTTCAGATATGGTGATGATTTTATAGTAAAGAGAGGGCTGGTTTCAATACCAGAGAAACCTGAGTTCAAGTTTGGCTTCTGACACATGTTGGCTTTGTAATTCTAGGCAAATCTCTTAAGTCTCTAACTTATGGGGAAATTATCTAATCTAATTTGATAGAAGGAGATTTTTACATTCATAGTTCTCCTATACTAATGAAATCATAGCTCCAGTACTGCCTCTTATTAAAACTTCAAAAAGATAATGATGAATGTATTCTTTTTAGTTTTTCTGGGCAAAAAATTAGCCTGTTGGATTTAATGGCCAATTTAAGTGTTCTTATATTAAAGCTTCAATTAATTTCTCCTACTTTCCTATAACAATCTACAAAAAATAAGGCTCCATAGGGAGTCTTAAAACTATGGCTGTGAAACAAATCCCAAATGTTTTCTTGAATATAGAGTTGAAGAATGGATTTAGGCTGCTTGAGGTGGACCATTTTGAAAGCTACTACAAAGATTATATAAAAAACATTACTATATGTTTAGAGGATAAAAACTAGAAATTGAAGTTTCAGTTTTCCTTCAATGAGGTGATTCTCCCAGTGCAGTCAGGGTGAATTTGTGTGAGTTTCCTTTTAATCTGTGAGGGTCTGTGAAATGAAATTATGGGAAGGAGAGAGAAAGATAATGAGGAGAAACTTCTTTGTTAGAACCCTTTTAACTTTTGTGAAGACAGAATTTTATCACGAGTAAATCTGTAGAGCTGACTGGCTTGAAGGAAACTGAAGAGGCTGTTTTGGTATCATATTTGGAGAGAAAATAGAGAAGACAGGAAAAGGTTGGAAACAAAAAACTTTTTTCTTTATGGACTGTCGTAGCTTTCATATTGCAAAGAAAATAAAAATTGTTCTTGTGAAGAGACTTTCTTTTTCCAAATGAACTTAATGGTATGGGACAACTATTCTCAAAAATGAAGGGAAACCCTCTGTTGTTACAATGAGCGTTTGATATGACTGGCTATCATCATTGCCAGTAAAATATTTTAAAGAATTATTGTTGTTTCATTATTAATTTCATTGTTAATGCATTGAATATTCAATAACTTTAATATTTATTCAGTCTTAGGAGATTGAGGGTAACTTATTAGGAAAGGAGGTTTCCCTATTAATAGTTGATGATCTGAGATGGGAACCCTGCTTAGTTGATTGATATGTTGAAATTTACGGATTAATGAAGAAATATACAAACACAGCCTAAATTACCCAAAAATCTAAGGATGATGAGATTAAATATGAGAATAACTCAAAGTTGATAGGTAACCTGAGTTTGGTGAGCTATATACCCTTGTTAAATGTGAGGGATAGTCTTTCAAACTGTTGCACTAAGTGGCAATTTTTATGTATTGATAACAAAAATCTATTCCCTCTAACACACAATCACCATTAACTTCTTACTGTGTGCTAAGCACTGGACATAAAAAAAAACAAACAAACAAGAAATAGTCCTTGTCCTCAAGAAGCCCATGGTCTATCATGCAAATAAGATCTATTCTGGAAAGCTTTTTTATTACCTTATCAAAAACTAAAAATGTTGATCGGGCAGAATTTTCTCAGCTAAAGTTTTCAACTTGTAAAAAGAGTTTTCTTTGAGTTGTTATTTTCTTACTATTAGATGCTTGCTACTCAGTTGTCACTGGTGACCAGAATAGCCTCAGTTTCCTCATAAAATGGACTTGGATACTTAGAGTCAAATGAATTTTCTCATGTGATTTATTGAAATTGCCAGTAATGCACAATTGCTAGCCAAATACACATCTGTGCTATAAAACCTGGATTGATTAGCCTTCCATCAGGAATAATTCTTCATATAGTAGCACTTATATACATTTATGGTATGCTGATAATTTATGTTTATCTTGATGGATCACCCAGAGGCACAACAGAATTCTGAAGAGCTTTCTGCATCACAGAGATTAAATCAGGTTCATTACATTTTAAAATGTTTTATTATATCCTAATTCTTTGAAATTTTATGTACAGTATATTAGTTTGTATTTGCTAAAGTATTTGATTAATTGAGCAAAATGCAGAGTAATAAAATTTTCCATTATTATAAAATTCAACTCTTAACAGTGAATAAGAAATATGGATTCTGTAGCACTGAATATTTTATGGTATCAAAAACATTAATTTAGCATTAAAAATGATCCCCCCCCCTTTTTTGTTAATCTGTAGTCTTGAAATTTTATTGTTTCTACCAGTTGTGAAAAGCAAGTCCTAAACAGTTTATTTGGTTTCCTTGAGCTATTCAAGTAGTAAAAGCTATTTGAGCTATACTTTCCAACTGCTTCTTATGACAAGGTCTTGTAGAAATAAATAGAAATATAGAATTGATATGAATCTATCATCCCTGTTGCTATTTGTAAGATTCATACCACTAAATTTAATCATTTTTACATATTTTCAATTAAGCCTGACTGATCATGTATTCCAGACATGGGATTTAGTTAGATATCTATATATTTGGTAGCTTTAAAGGAAATACAACAGCTGGTTCTCAGCAGTTTGGCAAGTAGTCATGCTCTTTGATGTAATAAATAGAAAAATAGAATATTGTGATTTGTTCCTTTATTGTATTCTTCTAAATTGTGTCTAACCATGGAAAAATAGTCCCTCTCCTTTGTCAAGGAAATCTCACCTTTTTGAAAAAGCTTTTTTTGATTGGATTCTCAGGAACATGCTTTGGGATTCACATACCAAAGGGTCTGTTTACATAGGTTATGCCAGTAAGGAAATGGAGAAGGAACTCAGGGTCCGGATTTGGTCTCCACCTCAGCTCAGCATTACTTTTTTTTGTTGCAGAGGAACAATATATATATGAAAAAGAGGGGTGAGGGAAAAGGAGGGGGGGAATTAAGGAGAAAGAGGGATAGGAAATAGAAGAAATAGGATAGGAAAAGGAGAGAACTGTTAGAATGATTTGTAAGTTAATTTTGATAGCTTTGTGTGGTCTCTTCTTTGAAAAGCCATGCCTTATACTTATAAATGAAAACAATATCATCTAATTTTATACTTCACATTTGGGAACTTCATTAAAGTATTTAAGGGTCCTACTGCACTTCCCCCACTCTCCTCCCCTTAGCCCAGTTAAATACAAAATTATTATCTCAAGTTTTTCAAGGACATTAGAAAAGCTTATCACTTTTAATATCTATTTAAAATATATTAAGTTTCCACAGGCCTAGGCCATTTGTGCTTCCTCAAACACATTAGGGAAAGTTACTTTGAGTGGCTTTTGATATTTTTAACTTATTTTTGGGAAATAGAGTCAAGAGAAAAATTCACATATTTCCTTTTCAGAAATGAATTTGAGGAGAGAGAGGAAAGGAAGCATGTAAGTAACTGTAACAGGCAGTTAATAGTACCCAAGGGCATTAAGGGCCAGTTGCCATTGCTTTTTATTAACTATTTTGTGACCTTCTACTTAGTTTTCAAGCTTTGATTTTTTTTTTTCCCCCTTCTTTCTCAGAACAAGCTTTTCCTAAAGGTGGCAGAGCTGATTAAGAAAATTGCCTTTTCCTTTGCATTGTATGTATTGAGAATGGGGAGAATCGGGATTAGGGTTAATGTCAATGCAGCACATGCCCTGGCAGGCCTTACCAGGCTGGGAAAGATGTTTTAGTTTGAGCTTGATATCCATATTGCCATCTAAGGCTTGCCTCTGTGAAGTTTAGAGACTCATTGTCAGACTAGCAATTGATAAAATTGGTGGGCCAGAGCAGCTTTCAAAGCATAGCATTTGGTCATGTATCAGTAGTGGGAGTACCAATTCTGGAGAAATCTGATCTTTTGAATTTCTGTGGAAGCCATGCACATAATAAGGAATAAATACAGTGGCATTTAGGGTGGAGAAAGGAGAAAAAAATGAATGTTGATTTGAGCTTTTCCTGCCTCATGAAGAATGGTTTTTAGTAAATGGCCCAACATGAATAACATGAATGACTCAAACTGCAGTCTAACTGCAGAGACAGACATAAAATCTATGTTGACAGTTTTAAAGCAGAGCAGAATAGGATAAGGGCAAGACAAATATATTGGTTCAAAAATAGAACTCAGCAGACTGGAGCAGACTAGTCATTTATTCACATAACAACCTTATATGTAGGCAAAGAAAGTACTCACAACAGTATCAAGCTGAGTTATTGGTTAGAAAGTTTACTAAAGTTCAATTAATAGAAGAGGTTTAAGTTGTTTTTAAATTCACACTTAGCTGTATTGTTTCTGGAACATTTCTACTGAAATGTCTTGAGGGTCAAATTATTTTTAGTTAGGCGATTAGTTACCAATTTCACTTTTTAAAAGATTACGTAAGAAATAATCTGTTAGTTTAAATAAAACATGCCATGTGCACCAGATTTTTTTTTTCAAGTGACTTAACAGAGTCAATATTTTGAAAGAATTTGCTTCTTTATTTTTAATGTGGTAAAGGAGAATAAAACTTGGAAAGAAAAAAAATTGGTTAGTTATATTTTTTTCCTCATTTCACTACCTTTCCAACATTATTATGCATTATTCCTTTCCATGTACTCTGTAGTCTTGTCAATCTGACCTTACTAGCCTCACATCTTTACATCTTCGTACTTTTTGTCCCATATACCTTTAAGAAACTCTCATTCTTAGAATCTCTGATTTCCTTCAGGAAGGTAGAGGTGACAACTCAGCTCAAGTGCCACCTTCTCCATGAGATCCATGGTGGTGGTCCCCACCTGCTAGTCACCCCTCAGTTTGCCTTATATGTGTTTTGTATTTGTATTTGTGTGTGTTTATGTAGATCTTGATAGATATGTGAATGTTTTCTGGTTAAAATCAATGTATTTCTGATCATAGAAGATACTGTTTTGATTTTATATCCACTATATCTAGTACCTAACACATTGTCCAATATTTAGTAGGTAATTAATGCTCATTGATTGATTGATGGATGGAAGCACATGAGTTAAATGAGTTTCCGATTAGAAAAATGTTTGTTTTTCTTTTCTTTTTTCTTTCTTTTTTTTTTTTTTTAAAGTTTCATTAATGGAAACATTTAATTTTCTGACCATTTAAATTTCTGTTAATTATTTTTTGTTAATTAAGGTTAACACTAATTTTCAAAAGCTACAGATGCCTTGAATTCAAACATTACTGTTGTAACGAGCTCAGATCTCTTGATAGGCTGTTTCATGATGATAAGCAACATGAATTGTTTGATTGCATTGATGGACCTTTGTATGTTTTGTGCAAAAGGAGGAAAGTAGACTATTTTCTCCATGGCTTCTTTCCTTTCTTTGCTTATTTGTTGTGTTGATGTCTTTGGATTTTCATCAGTAAGTATTCTAAGTATTACATGATCAATCATTTTTCCCATGATTCTTTTAGAATGCCAAATGCATTATCCTGCCTTTGAAATATGAATCCAACTGTCTATATTAATTTCCATGTTCATGTAGTAAACCCTACACTTCTTTTGTAAATTAAGAAGCTAAATCAAAGATAAACAAGAATGAAAACTGTATATCCCTTTAAATTGCCTGCCCTACTGATAATGAAAAATCAAATTAATTATTTTTTAAGCGGAAGGGAATGAAAAAGCATTTGTTATATATTATGTGCAAAGCAGTATGCTAAAGAGTACAATAAATATAGAAAAGTCCTTGCTGCCTAGGAGCTAACATTGTCAGTGGTAAGAGAATACATGTAGGATGCAATGTTAAGCCACATGGAAAAGCCCATTGAGTGTAGTGGCAAAGCAGATGATAATTTGTCTTTTTTAATGTTGTTTCCATTGATAAACTCTATTGGTTTCTGTTGTTGAGCCATTTGTCAATGCCAAAGATTTTGGTGGTTACAACTTTATTTTCCAGTCTTCAGGAGCTGTGACTGGAGTAATTGTAGAGGTCACATGGGACATATATGGACTTTGAATTATATATTTTGAAAACAACACCTTAGATATACAACTTTTAACTATACAAATTTGTAGCATAATTTGTTCAGCTTTTTGGCATGATCTAAGAAATTCCAAGACATTTGTTATTTTAATAGTTTGATGCCAAGTCATGATAAGCTATTGTTCTTGAGTTGTAACAATTCCAAAACGTTTAACTTATTCTCTTTGCCAGTGGTAGAGTGAAACTTTGCATAGAAGGAAATGAACACCTAAACCATGTATCCTCGAAAAAAAGATTATTTACTATTTTAAGAAAGACTCTTTCCACCTTCAACCACGTTCCTGTTGAATATAAGCTTACTTTTGGAAAACAAAATTAAGGAAAGAGAAGGAACTCTTTCAGAATTTTTAAATTTTGAAATTAAATGAATAAAAGTTTGGTTGGGCAGTCAAATAAGGTTCTTTTTAGTATAATCCACAATTTTCAATTTTTTTTTTTTTAAAGCCAGGGAGATTGCTAAGGGACATTTTCTGATTCATTGTTAAGTACTTTCTCACTTGCTCAAAATAATTTATATTGGGTTATTCTGTATGGCACACAAATGGCAGAATTTGTATTCCAGAGACTTTCTTTATATGACAAAAAATGGAGAGAATTTTGTAGCTGGTTTCCCTTTTTTTCTTTGAAATGTTTCCTGATTTTTTGCTTTATTAAAATAGTCAATTTTTTGAAGGAAGGGTTACATTTGTGTGAATTACCTCTTAGCTTATTTGCTCCAGAACGATTTCAAAACCTTCTTCACTAGGTGATTTGATTGAATTAAACTCTTCCCTAAGATATCCTTCCTTTCTTTGGTAAGTGAACTTCTTTGTAATATTTGTAGCATCATATTATTTGTTTGGGAAACTGAAATATATTTGATCATACAAAGTATAATCACTTAACATTTGGTCTTACTTTTTAAAGTTTTATTGTGGTCTTTTATATTATATATATACTATAGTTATATAGCCTTATAAGCACCATCTCCACTGAGTCCTTCAATATAATGGTGAAAAACATTTAAACAAAGCCAACCATCTTTGATTGTGTCTGATGTATTTTGCATTCTGCATTAATTGTCCCGTACTTCTCTGTTGAGATGAAGGAGTTATCTTTATTAAGGAGTAATTTCTTTATTAGTTCTCCAGAACTACCTTTTATTTCATTCTTTTGTCTCTGATTTGTATTTTTTCTTTTTCTTTTTTTTTATTTGTTCATTCAGGTCTTCCTATGTCTCTCAGAATTCCTTATTTTTTATTTCTTTTGCTTCAGTAATATCTTATTGCATTCATATACCATAATTAGTTCAGCTATTCCTGGTCAGTGTGCTTTCATTTCTTTAAAGTTGTTTTTTGGTATATAGATAGTTAAATGGCATTATGAGTAGAATGCTGTACTTGGAAGATAGGAAGTTTTGAATTTGAATCCTGTCTCAGATACTTTCTAGCTATGTGACCTGTGGAAAGCTTCTTATCTCTCAAAGTCTAAATTTCCTCTGTAACATTGAAATAATAATCAGCATCTGGCAGAGGGTTGTAATGAGATACTGTCTTATGATATCATATTCATAAAGTGCTTTGAAGATCTTAATGCTATATAAATGCTATATATTATTATTATTATTATGTCAAAGACCTTTTTTTAACTATTGATCTCCTCAGCCACAACTTTCTTATTGAGCACCTATTGTACTAAGGCAGTACAAGAAAAGTATGAGAGAGATTGAGAAGGAAAGAGAGTGTTTCTCTGACCACAAGATGCTTTTGAAACTCGGAAGACTTGAGGAGACATGTGTGATGCACCTTCTTAATTTTTCTCCATGGACCCTTACAGTGCCTTTAAATTTACTTAGAGTCTCACCTGGTAAGATCATATCTAACCCAGATGGATAAGCTGCATGAAGCAGACATTGTGAAGCCATGCTGTCATCAGTTCATGCCTCCAACAGACTATACCCTTCCTTGGAACCTATATCTGGTCAGCAGAGGATTACCCATGTCCCCTCAAGGCTCAGTGACCTCCTGTTATGTCTTGGCCGTGAATTAATCTTTTCTCTGGGCTTATATGTTTTTCTCTCATTTAGTTTTGACATAAAATCCCACTCACTTATGCTTGTGACCCCTTCCCCCACAAACTGAAATGCTCATACCAGTTTCTAACTTGATTATTTTATGGTACAAAGGAGTAGGCAGTTAGCTAGCTGTCTATGACCAGATCATCTGAATTCTTCTTTCTTCCAGTTGTTGCCTTGCTCCATGGCACATGCTTCTTTTTGGTGGACTCTTTGTATCTATAACTTACAGTCTGGAAACCTTGCAAAGCTCAGCCAGCTATCACCTGAGGGAATCAATCACCTACATTGGAGATGTTTCTCTTGCACTTGCATTCCCTGCATGTCCAGACTTATCTGGGTGTAAGCATTAGGATCATTTTATTTGGATTACATGTACAGCCTTGGGCAAAAACGGAATTAGTGGTAGCTGCTGTGGCCACCTTGGCAGGTTGCCATCTTTCCACTACCATCAACTATTTTTCTTAGAATATTATTGACAAGTTTCTAGGTGGCTTGGAAACCCCAAAGCTCCCACATAATATCTTCTCATTTGTTTCCTACTTGTTAATAAGGGTTCTATTCACTAATTAGTTAGCACATGTGGGTAGTCCAGAATGAGAAGAGTTCTAAGACTTAAAGCTTAATATTTTCTTTTTCGGTTGCCCAAATGTGTTATTGAATAGAAAATTTAGCTCTTTTATTTGATCTCTTTGGGTTTAGACCTAGTAGGGGTATCACCAGGTTAAGGATATGCACAGTTTTAATAGCTTTTCAGACGTGATTCTATATACTTTCCAGAATGGTATCCCAGTTCATTGCTCTATCAACATTTCATTCATGACTTGTTTTCCTATAACTTTTTAGGATTTTTCATTTCTTTGTTTTTAAATTAACTCTGCCAGTTTAGTGGATGTGAGGTGGAACTTAAGTTATCTTCATTTGCTTTCTCTAATTATAAGTGATTAGAACATTTTTTTCCCCCCATGGATAGCTTGGATTTCTCCCTTTGAAAACTATTCCTATCCTTTCACCATTATCATTTGGGGAATAGCTTTTATGCCTACAAATTTGAATCAAAGGAATTATCAGAGATACTTTCTGCAAATCTCCCCTCCACCAAGTTTCTTGCTTTTCTTCTAATTTTAGTAGCAATAGTTTTGTTTATGTAAAAGCTTTTTAGTTTTCTATAACTAGTATTGTGTACTTTAGTTTCTGTGATTCCTTCTATGTCTTCTTTGGTAATGAATTCTTCCCTTATCCATAGATCTGATGAGAAATTTCTAATTTGCTCCTTTAACTAGTTTTATGAACCCAATTGCAGCTTATTTTGGCTTGGGGTAAGAAATGGTTTTCTATACCTGGTTTCTTCCAGATTGCTTCAAGAGAAGCATAGAAAGGTAAATGGGAAAAATATGTATTATTTAAAGGTTAAACTGTTTACATCCCTAGACTGGAAAATAGTATCTGTAACTCTTGAGAATTATATCTATTACTGGGGCAGACAGAAGGGGGCATCACATAGACAAATGGTTATGAATGGACTCTGATGTGATGACATTAAAAAAAAAAAAAGACATTAAGGGGTAGGAATAGATCTCTACTGGAAAAGAGGAAAGGAAAGGTATAATGGGACAATTAGATCACACGAAGAGGTGTGAAAGACCTTTTACAATCTAGGGAAAGAAGGAAAGTGGGGATGAACATTGAAACTGGATCTCATTAATTTTGACTCTAAGAGAGAATAACTTAATCATTCAGATAGGTATAGAAATTTATCTCAACCCTATAAAGAAGTAGGAGAAGAAAGAGGAAAAGAAAAGGAGGGACAGGATAAAAGGGAAGAGGGTAGAAACACTAGGGGGAAAAGTAACAGAAGTAGGGAAGTGGTGACAGAAGATAAGGTAATAGATGGAGTGGGTTAAAAAAAAACTATTAAGAGAAGGGAAGGGGTGATATAGAATAAGGTAGTGGGATGAATATAGGATGGAGGGAAATGTGAATGGGGTAAACTCTCCCATAAAATCGAAGTGAATAGCAGAGTGGATTAAAAAACAGAATCCTTTAATATGATGTTTACAAGAGACACATTTGACCCAGAGAGACACATACAGAGTAAAAATAAAATGCTGGAACAGAATTTATTATGCTTTAGCTGAAATAAAAAAAAGCAAGGGTAGCAAATCTGATCTCAAATAAAGCAAAAGTAAAAATAGATGTTATTAAAAGTGATAAGGAAGGAAAGTCCCTCTTGATAAAGGGTACCATATACAACGAAGCAGTAACAATATTAAATGTATATATACCAAATGGTAGAGCCTACAAATTTTTAGAGAAGATATTAAAACATTACAGGAAGAAATAGATAGCAAAACTATATTAACGGGACTTCAACCTTTCCTGCTCAGAATCAGACAAAATGTAACCATAAAATAAACAAGAAAGAAGCTAGGGAGGTTAACTGGAAGCCTAGAAGACCTAGAGATGATAGACATCTGGAGAAAATTGAATAGGGACAGAAAGGAACACGTCTTTTTCTTGGCAGTAAATGGCACATACACAAAAATTGACTGTGTTGGGACATAAAAAACTCACAATTAAATGTAGAAAGGCAGACTTAGTAAGTGCTTCCTATTCAGACTACAGTGCAATAAAAACTATATTTTATAACGTACCAAGGAAAGATAGTCAAAAAACCAGTTGGAAATTAAATAATCTACTATTAAAAAATAAATGGGTCAAACAACAAATCACAGAACCAATCCATAATTTCATCCAAGATAATGACACAGCATACCAAAACCTATGGGATACAGCCAAAGCAGTTCTTAAGGAAAATTTATATCTCTAAATAGCTGTGCGAATAACAGAGAAAGAAGAAATCAGTGAATTGGGCATTCAACTGAAAATTTTCAAGCTAGAACAAGAACAAATTAAAAACTCTCAATTAAATACTAAATTAGAAATTCTGAAACTGGGACACTAGTGCATTGTTAGTGTGGAGTTATGAAATTATCCAAACATTCTGGACCGCAATTCGGAACTATGCCCAAAGGACTATAAAACTGTACATATCTTTTGACCCAACAGTGTCATTACTGGGTCTCTATCCCAAGGAAATCTTAAAGGAGGGAAAAGGATCCATATGTGCAAAAATGTTTGTAGCAGCTCTTTTTATGGTAGCAAAGAATTGGAAAATGAGTAGATGTTCATCAATTGGGAAATGGCTGAATAAGTTGTGGTATATGAAGATAATGGAAAATTATTGTTGTATAAAAAGTTATGAACAAGCTGAATTTAGAAAAAGCCTGGAAAGATTTATGAACTGGTGCTGAGCAAAACAAATAGAACCAGGAATACATTTTATCCACAAAAAAAAGATCAAGTATGAAAGACTTGGTTCTTCTCAGAGGTTCAATGATCAAAGCAATCCCAATAAACTTTGGACAGAAAATGCCATCTGCATCCAGAAAAAGAATTATGGAGACTGAATGTAAATCAGTACATGCTTTGTTCACTTCTTTTTTTCTTTTAATTATCTCTCCTATGTTTTTTCCTTTTGCTCTGATTTTTCTCTTTCAACATGATTCATAAAGCAATGTGTATTAAAAATAAATACATTTTTAAAAATTAAAATTTTTGTGTGTATCTTAGCAGGCAGACTCTCAAATATTTTAAACTTTTCCATTGTTATTTTAAATGACATTTATCTTTTATCTCTTCCTGTTGGGTTTTGTTAGTAAAATTCAGAAATGCTGTTAATTTAAGTGGGTTGATTTTATATCTTGAAATTTCACTGATATTGTTTTAGTTACTTTTTTAGCCAGTTTTCTAGAGGTCTCTTAATTAACTATTCTATGATCTTTAAAAAGTGAAAATTTTGTTTCTTTTTTTTGCCTATGCTTAGCTCCTCAGTTTCTTTTTCTTGATATAATATTTTGTTTTTGTCATTAATATGATCATTATGTTTTTTTTTTTTTTCTTCTTCTTAATATTGGACCAGCCCTTTGTTCTTGGTGGAATTGTATCACATTTGTAATATATTGACATAGTTTTCTTGCTAATACTTAAAAAAAAATTTTTTTCGCATCCATATTTATTATAGATAATAGGTATATAGTTTTTCCTCCTTTTTTTTCACCCTTACTGGTGGCTAATTATTCTTTAAATGCTTAATAGAATTTGCTTGTTAATGATCTAGACCTGGTTTTTTTTTTTTTTTGTTTTGTTTTGTTTTTTTGTTTTTTTGTTTTTTTGTTTATTTTTGTTTTTTCTTTAGAAATGCATTTATGGTTTGTTCAGTTTCCCTTTTGAAAATTTAATTGCTTAAGTCCTTTATTTCTTGTATTAACCTTGAGCATTTTATATATGTTTATAAACATCCATTTCATTTAGATTGTAGGTTTTTTTTTGGCATGTAATTGATCCAAGGTTATTCTTATCCATTCAGTAAACCAACAGATATGTTTTAAGTATCTACCATGTGGAAGATATTAGGCTAAGATATTAGGCTTATACATACAATAAATAAACCCTCCTCACCAGGAGTTAACATTCTAACAGGTAAGCTAATAAAGACATATATAAGTATGTTCAGGATAAATATAAAGAGAATGGATAGAAATAATTAGTCAAATGTAAGGTTGATTGAATAAGCACTGAAAATTGAGGAATCAGATTCAGGCTGTAACAAATCTAGTATGAAATCCCTAAATCTTTCAGTGAGCAACCGGCAAGGAAATCTTCCACTTCTTTGTCAGATGGGTGAGTACAGTTTAAATTTACTGGCAGAGACAAATTTGAAGAGAAAAAGAAATAAGTGAGGGTAGGATGCAGATGGGGATAAAGATGATCCTGCTCATTTTCCCTATTGATAAGGGGAAAGAGTAGGGTTGATTTACTCTTATGTATAAGAGCTGATATCTTTTCCCCCTTTTCATAAGCTGGACATACTTTTTTTTCTCTCTCCATCTTTCCTTGTTATTGCCTTCTTAAGTTTATTTCCCCAGATAAAGGCAGGGAAAATCCCAAGTTCTTAAAGTGGGAAAAGGACCTTGGAAATCATTTAGTTCCAACATCTTTCTGAGACCTGGAACGTCCATTGATTTGCTCCCCACCTTATGGCTAACGAATGGCACTGCTGAGATTTCATCTTGAGCCCTGAAACTCTTTGTTCCATGTTCCTTATATTCTGACAGGTGGGCTCTTGGCATGATTTACAGTATTTTAAAGTCAGACAATTCTTTTAGCAGTACTATGCCTCATTCCAGGGTTGTTGCTGTTGTGTTTTTTTTTCTCATTCTCCTTCATCTCTTTCTTCATGATGGACAGTTGTGGTGTCAGAACATTTTGTTGTTCATTTTCACTTGTGTCTAACTCTTCATGACTCTATTTGGGTTTTTCTTGGCAAATATATTGTAGTGGTTTGCCATTTCCTTCTCCAGCTCATTTTATGAATGAGGAAACTAAAACAGATTTAAATGACTTGCTTAGAATCACATAGATAGTATGGCCCAAGGCTGGATTTGAACTCATTTGTATGATTCTTCCTGACTAAAGGCCCAGCACTCTATATGCAATTATCCCAGACTTGAAGATTTACAGAATAGATGTTTAGAACATTAGAGATGTTGGAAATAATTTTCAACTGCATACTGCCATCATTATGGACATTATACCATTGGTTTTTACAGCCCTGCTTGTGTTGGTCATTGGCTGAGTATTCCTTTTGTAGCCCAGAGTGCTATGGGGCATATGTCCTGCACACAGAGTGACAAGAATAGCAGCTGGAAGTTGTCACCAGTCAGAAATTATTTGATGGTATGTGATAAGGGGGAGTGAAGTGAAAATACAAGAGAAATAAGAAGAAGCATTCCATTTCCTCTCCTTTCTTCTCATGAGACTAGAGAAAGATATGATTTGTTTTGATGACAGCATAATGTACTAAAATGAATGCTGACTTTGAAGTCCAAGATTTGAGCCTCCATTTTATGAATTGTTAGCTCTGTGATGGTGGCCATTTAACTTGACTGAGCTTCCATTTTCTCACCTGTATAATGAAAATAATAACATGCAACCCACTTTACAGAATTGTTTTGAAAGATAACAGATAAACTGCTTCAGAATCATAAAATTCTATATTGTAAATGCAAGATTGTGGTGATTAGTTCACATGAAGAATTGTGAACTAAGGCTCTAGTTCAGAAGATTCAATCTGAACTTTTGAGTTTTTAAAATTGCTGAATATTAATTAATACTTTTGACACTTCCTTAAACATAGGCCCTCCCCTTAAAAAACAACAGTGAATTTTACAGCTATTTTCACACTTAATTTATAGGATTAAGCTAATCTCAATTAATTTGATTTGAGTGCTAATTCCTGTTTGGAGTCCTAAATCCATTTAAAAAAAAAATCATGATTGAAGACCTAGGGAATAAGAAGCTACTCAGCAAGTATTTAAATGCTTACTATGTGTCAGGCACCATGCTAAGTTCTGGGGATGCAAAGAAAGGCAAAAATAGTCTCTGCTCTCAAAGAGCTCCCATTTCTAATGGGGGACATATAAACAACTGTATACAAGATATACTGGAGACAATCTCAGAGACAAGACAGTAGGAGAGGCAATGCAAATTAAACTAATGCAAACTAAAGACCTATTCCATGAAGTTAGCTAAGTTCTAATTGATTCTAAGAACTTTTATTAGATTATATCTCTAGTATATGGTACTTGTATATTTTTATTAGATTGTATCTAGTATATGTTACCTGTATATGAAATGCATATTAAATATCTATTCCATAAAGTTAGCTAAGTTCTAATCGATTTTAAGAACTTTTATTAGGTTGTATCTCTAGTATATGGCACTTGTATACAGTAGGTATATACTGCTATAGCTAACATTTGTATCCTATTTCTGCCACTTACTATTTGCATCATCTTCAATAAGTCACTTAACTTCACTGGGCCTCAGTTTTCCTCATTTGTAGAATGAGGTGTCTGGACTTGATAACTTCTATAGATCTATAGATCCTTCCAGTCTCAAATATATGAGCTTAAGTGGGATGACTTTATTGAATTGGTACTATTAGGTTCACCCATTCCAGTGACTATTTAAGTTTTTATGTATATCATTCTATGAAAAGAACAAAACTTTTGAGTCTAGTCTAGTTCTTATTGGAGTTCAACATTTTACACAACAAGTGTCATTTACCCATTGTTTGAATGTTCCTAGTAGAGTATCTTCACTGCTTCCATGGCAAGCCATTTGAATTTTGGACAGATTCAATTTTTAGGAAGTTTTTCTTTACATCAAGTGTAAATCTTACTTTTTTTTGGGGGGGGGGGAGGCTTTTAATCATTTTATTAACAAGGCCATCAGGCTATTTATTAGAAAGAATGGTCATTTTGCCATTTCTTGTAGACCAAAGATAAACACTTTATCAAGGGTTTCTTGGAACTTATGATGGGAGACAATGTGAAAGGGGGGAAAATAGTAACAAAATGTCTTGACAAAAATCAAAGTGGGCAATCACCTTTGATAACATTGACTAAATCAAAGAGAGTAGTTACCTTTGATAAATAAACCTTACAGATAAAAGACACAAAGATAAAAGTAGTAAATCTGGCTCTTGACATCCCTAATAATTGTTCGTTTTTCTGTCACTGGGTGCCAAGCAGAACAAATTTAATCCATCTTCCACATGCTAACCTTTAACTTGAAGATAAGCTTTTTTTTTCTTTAGGTTAAACATCTTAATTTCCTCTAAACTATTCTGATATTATGAGCAACATCTATCTCGGGGCCTTTTGTGCTACTATCTATATACTCACTAATGTTTTTCCCTAAATGTGATACCCTGAATTGTTGCCTTCTTGTTTTGTAACTTGAATATAATTTATACTTGAGAGCATTATGTAATTATGCCCAAAAAGCTATAAAAACTCTTTTATCCAGCAATACTACTACTACTACTAGGTGTATACGTCCAAAGAGAATTTTTTTTTTTAGAGTAAAGCAAAGTTTATTTTACATTTTCACGAGAAGGGCGCCCCATACTTCTAGCAGACTTTGGAAGAGAGGAAGTGCCTCCTGTGGGCAGGACAGCACTTTTAATCTCTAATGCAAAACACCCCCTCCCACCACTGACTCTCATCCTCATTGGTTGAGAGTCTTACATTCTAAACTCGAGATCTACCCACAAAATTGAACTTGACCAATAAGTACATAGTTGCCCATATTTGATTGAAATAGGAAGGAGATTGTGTCATGGGAGGATTGCAGGAAGGGGACTCAATTATGCCCTTGAATCAATGCTCAGAGTCCTTCAGGCCTACTCCAACTCTGAAGTAGATGAAGCCTTACTTGATTTTCACAACTGTCTTGAAAGATCTCACCTCATGTCATTCAGTCCTTCCTCTTATTTTGTACACTGAGATCTCTTCAAATTTTTGTAACATAATTTCACATTCCCAATGAATTCCTCACTTCCTTCTGGTTCCTGTTGCCCTTGGGCCACCAGCTCCACCCTTGTCCTTTTAACAACATCCATCTAACAGACCCTTCAGCTTTCTCTTCCAACCTGATCATTCCAGATGAGTTTTGGACATTTCTGGTTATTAATCTGATCAAACAAGGGATGCAGATAGGGAGTAATATAACCCCACTAAGGGCTATAAGGCCAAACCAAAAGAGCTGCTTCCACCAGCTTTCCAAACCAGGACCACCAAGAAGTATTGAACAGTGAGGTCTGAGTCTGTACAGGAAACACGAGCAAGTTTCCTAATGTTCTTAGGGATTTTTCTTACTAGATTTCCAGGTCATCAATCTTTATACAACATGTTGATAAATTTAGTTTAGCACAAACTCCCCTTTTCTCAGCCAGCAAATAATCCAACACAAGTCTGTGTTCTAAAATAACCTCTCTGGTTCGAGTAGCTTCATTAACCAAAAGATCTAGTGCCTCAGCCATGATTGGTGATAATGTCTACAGCTGCTTGAAGCCCAAATATCCTGTTCAACATATATATTGGGGTTCTATATCCCCAACCAAAGAGAATTTTTAAAAAACAAAAGGATCTATATGTATAAAAATATTTGTAGTAGCTCCTTTTGTTCTGGCAAAGAACTGGAAATTGAAGGGTTGTCTATCAATTCAGGAATGGCTGAACAAGTTGTGATATATGGATGTAATGGGCATACTATTGTGCTGTAAGAAATGACAACACAGGATATTTTCATCAGAACCTGGATATACCCAAACTGATGCAAAGTAAAATGAACGCAACTGGGAGAATACTATATATAGTAAAAGCAATATTGTAGGATGATCAACTATAAATGACTTAGCTGTCCTAAGCAATATAAAATTCCAAGACAGTTCTAAGTAATTTGGGATGAAAAAAATGCTATCCACTTTCAGAGAAGGAACTCATGAAGTTTGAATACAGATTGAAACATATTAAACTATTATGCTTGGATTTCTATAGTCTTTATGTTCTTTATAGCATGGCTAATATGGAAATGTTTTGTATGACTATACATGTATGATCTACATCAGATTGTTTGCTATCTCAAGGAGGAGTAAGGGGAAGAAGGGATGGAAAGAATATGGAACTCAGAATTTAAAAAAAAAAGAATGTTAAAAGAAGAAGAGAATGAATGAATTTATCTTGTTAAATTGCTCTCCTGATTAGTTGGATTGGTTCACTGTTAGGATTACAAGGTGATAACTCAGGTTGTCTAAACAATTCTCTACCTCAGAGTTCCCATCTTTAGGAGTTTACACTTTTAGACTTCTGAAAAGAAGTTTACACCTTTAAAAGGAGTTCTGAAAAGGAGTTTACACAACCTTTAAGAGGAGCAAGTTCATTGGTTGAAGTATTTATTCACTTTATTCACTTTACCATTTAGCTGTGTCCCTAAAAGGAAACTTCCATTTATTCCTATTTTTTTCTGGTATTTTTAATGGGAATGAGTGTTACAGTTTGTCAAAACCTTTTTCTCCATTTCTTGAGATAATCATGTATTTTATCAGTTTTGTTATTGATTAAGTCAGTTATGCTGATAGTTTTTCCTATTATTGAACCAATCTTACATACCTGGAATAAATCCCACCTGGTCATAGTAAAATGATTTTTGTGATATATAGCTATAATCTCCCTATGCTGCATCAATATCTACTAGATAAATTGATCTATGGTTTTCTTTCTCTGTTTTGCTCCTCCTGGTATAGATATCAGCACAATATTTGTGTCATGAAAGGAATTTGGTAGGATTTTTACTTCTTTTTCCAAATAGTTTATATAATGTTGCACAGTTATTCTCTAAATGTCTGGTAAAATTTATTTGTGAATCTATCAGGTCTTAGGGATTGTCATCTTAAGGATCTCATTGATGGCTTCAATTTCCCCCTTCTAAAATAAGATCATTTAATTATTTATATGTTTTATATAATTCTTTACATTTATATAATTATACAGTATTTATATAATTAATAACGATTTATCTGGCCATTTTATATTTTGGTAAATATTCATGCATTCCACTTAGATTAGCAGGTTTATTGGAATATAATTGGACAAAATAGCTCTTAATAATTTGAATTTCATCTTCTTTGGTGGCAAATTCACCCTTTTCATTTGATTCTTTAAATTTAATTTTCTTAGAACTCTGGGGGATGACTATCAACCACTACATAGAAATCCCAATCCCTCATATTTTGTCCGCCTGCATTTTTTATTTCCTTCACAGGCTAATTGTACACTATCTCAAAGTCTGATTCTTTTTGTACAGCAAAATAACTATGGACATGTATACATGTATTGTATTTAATTTATACTCTAGCATATTTAACATGTATTGGTCAACCTGCCATTGGGGGGAGGGGAAAAATTAGAACAAAAGGTTTGGCAATTGTCAATGTTGTAAAATTACCCATGCATATATCTGGTAAATAAAAACTATTAAAAAATTGATTTTCTTCTTTTAAAAAAATCAGTGTTTTGTCTAGTTTATTGTGCTTTTCCCTTTCATAAAATTAAGTTCTAGTTTCATTTATCAATTCAATGATTTTCTCATTTTCAATTTTTTAAATCTCTGCTTTGATTTTCAAGATTTCCAATTTAATTGGTAATTTAAAATTTGATCTTTTTCTAGGTTTTTTTTTTTTTTTTTTTACTTACATAGTTAATTCATTGATCTTCTCATTCTTTAATTTAGTGTGTTACAGGCATTTTGTAAAATAATTTTCCCCTAAGTACTTCATTGACTGCATCTCATAAATTTTGGTATGTTATCTCCTTGTTTGTCATTCTTTTTAATGAAATTTTTGTTATTACATAATTTAGTTTCCAAGTAATTTGTACTCTGTGTTTTCCTGGCCCCTTACTGAATGTAATTTTCATTATGAACTGAAAAGGACACATTTACTATTTCTACTTTTGTGCACTGGATAGTGGAATTTTTATGTCCCAATACATGATGATTTTTTGTGAAATGACATTTCATAGTAGTGATATTGAGTCATATTTTTCTCCAGGTTGCCTCACAGCGTATCAGCTCAGTGGACCTTTCCTGCTGTAGCCTGGAACATCTACCTGCCAACCTCTTCTACAGCCAAGACCTCACTCATCTCAATTTAAAGCAAAACTTCCTAAGGCAAAATCCCAGTTCACCAACTAGCAGAGGACTTGGTGAACTCAAAAGGTAAGGGAACAAAAACTTGTTGGTTGATGACTTTTTAATCTTACTTTTGTACTTGTCACATATATAGGACATCCCAAAGTTTTAGAGCAGTTTCTCTTCCTCTCCTCTATTCTTTCTTTCTAGGTAGATAAGGGACAGAGCAAGATAAAGAAAGAATGCAAAGATTTTTTCTGTTTTCTATTTATGTGGCACCATTCCTTCATATGTCCTTTACTCAGAATTTTTAACTCCTTTTAAAGTTGATGAAAGTAACAATTTATGATTTTGATTCTTGATTTGTGTATATTAAAAAGAGCAAGAACCATTTTTTGCTCTTAACTTATCCAGAAAGTGTATGTATTAAATAAAAACTAATGATTTTTGGTGTGACATCTTTGAATTCTAAATGTTCTGATTAAATTGTCTTAATTCTATAAAAACAAAAGATCAGTTTCTCTGTGAAGTCACATTTCCTTAGAAACACGGAGCCAGGACTTAAATCTATTATCATAATGTTATATGAATTATAAGTGTTTATTTCAAGAGTCATATGTTAAAAAACTGAGATCTCAGCCTGACCCTAGAGAGAACAGGCATGGGACTCCATATCTTATATTGACTTGAGAATTTAGGATTGAATAGCATGTAGAGCTCAAAGGATATATAGAAACCAGAAAGTCAACCTCTCCATTTAACAGAGAAGAGGGAGGCTCAATGAGGTTAAATGTATTCATGTGGTAATGTTATAGAAAAACCATTGGTTTTGGACTGCAGTTACTTGGGTCCAAATTGTGTTTCTATTACTATGCTAAAGACAATTTTTTCTTAATTAGAACAATAATTGCTGAGTCTGAGATATATTAATCACCATGTTTATTGAATGACAATAATTATTGCAGAGTATAATCCAGCATTTGAGGTCATTGTTTTTGCTTTTTTTCTTGTGTGTGTTTTGGGGGTGGGATAAATTTTTGGTATTTTATCATCATATTTATGTATATGATTTGCTTGTCTCATGCTTCCTTCAACATTTATCTTTCTAGATTATTTTATCTGTTGCTTAAAATATCTTTAGCATAGGATTCCTGAAGAAGGGGGTACATGTTGTATATTACTTTCATTTATCTATGGATTATAGAATGTTAGGACTGAAAGGAAGCTTACTTAATTCATTAATACATTCAGTAAAATTAGGGTAAGGGTCTGTGATTGATATGGCAGGAAACAAGCAGTTATCAACACATATTATGCACCACGTCCTATGCTAAACACCAGGGATGCAAAGAATAATAAAATCATGATCTTTTCCCTCAAGGAGCTCACATTCTAATGGGAGAAACAACATGCAAAAAAAAAAAAAATTATTTAAAAGTATATAAAGTTTAAGTGGAAATGCTTTCCAAGGGAATGTCCCTGGGCAGAATAGAGGAGGGAACTGGGAAAAGCCTCCTGAAGAAGGTAGGATTTGAGTTGATTAAGGAAACCAAAAGTTTTAAGATGATACACATTATAACTGAAATGTGTGGGTGTGTTTTCCACACATACAAACAAATATAAAATTTACTAAGTACCTGCCATGCACAGATCTTTTTGCTTTGTGCACAGTAGACAAATTTTCTATAAGATAAAATACCTTTCCCTACTAGGCTAATGGATATGAAATCTATATGTAATAAGTACCTAAAATTCTAAGTAATACATTGTGTGCATTAAAAAATGTTCAGAAATTGCCATGAAATAAAGATGATTACTGATGAGTTCAGAATAAGGGGTGTAGGAATAGTAGAAAGAAGTTTTAAGAAGGAAGTCCTTGACTTGGGCTAGAGGTAGAAATTCAGCAAGTGTGGCTATTGGGGCAAGGGGGCAACATCTCAGGCATAAGGAACAAAATGAGTAGAGGCATGAAGGCAGGAAATATGAAGTGTAAGCATGGGCTTTAGATATCTAATTGGCTAGAGGACATAATGTGAAGTAATGTTAAGAAAAGGCTGTAGGAAGAGGGTGGCACTAGGTCATAGGGGATTATGAATCCCAGGTGTAGAGCGTTTGATTTTTATTGAATAAGCAATCAGGAGTCATTGAAACAATTTTAAGTGGAGGGATAACATGATCAGTCCAGTATTTAAAGATTGCTCTGGCAGCAATACAAAGGATGGCTTTCTTTTTCTGTGTTGGGAAGGAAGAAAAAAAGAATGGAAGACCAATGAGGGTTTGAGAGCTTGCACTTCAGGGTTAGAGTAGGAATAGTAACTGTTCATATTTATATAGCACAGTCAGGTAGAACAAGTGCTTTATGAATCACAACTCTATGTTTGTGTATGATAGGTAGTTTAAGTATCATTCTGTTTTTCTGTCACCTTCTCTACTTTGTTCCCCCCCCCCCCCCCCATTATCTGCCTTAAGAGAAATTGAGACTCAGAGAGGTTTAATAAATAAGCCCAGGGTAACACAATTAGAACCTTTCAGAAGACCTTGGTTCTTCTAATTGCAAGTTCTTTGTTAACTGTTTCTTTTTTGTTCACCTCCTATATTCCATTTAATTTTCCAACATGGAAAACTGAATAGCTTGCAATGCCATTCACAGAAATAATGAAGTTAGAAAGAAGAAGAGGTTTAGGAAAAAAAGATGAGTTTTGGATCCACTGAATATGTGATGTTGATGAGACATCCACATAACAAAGATTGTTGGGCACTTGGGGAGTTTTGAAATGCATCTTGCTCCATAGGCATTTACCTGAAGTACAAAGTATACAGATATCAGAATATTTTAGGTTCACTCTTCTAAAGATTCATTATGGGTTCTGGAAGGAATCTGGGGGAGAAACTGTTCCGGACCTAGAATTGCCCTTTTAGGGTAGGATTGTTAAACCATAACCCTTCCAAGTTGGCTGTATAGTGCCCAGAGGCCCACAGTTTTTTAGGAATAGAACCACATAATCCTAGGGCCTTAGAGTTGAAGGGAACCTCAAGATATCTATCTTTTAGGCAGACAGGCAAGACCTCATTACTATCCCCCTTGTTCAGAATCTCTAAGCATCCACCTTGTATCAGGGACTTGAAAGATCAGTCAGGTGTCACACTTGGCATCAGTGACATAAATCTCACTAATTAGTTACTGCATCCCTAATGCCAGTGCATCAGGCTTCTCTCAGAGCTTGGAAAAGAAGTATCTGGTAAGTAAAGGCCATGTACTAGTGCCTCTTATTGGCTATGGACAAGTGTTCAGGGCCTCTAAGTTTTGATCTAAATTACAGAGGCTTGGTTGACAAGGAGAAAAGTGATTATTTGAGCATAGCATGCAAGTTAGTAAATACAAAAGATGTAGCCTGTGAATTATTTTAGAATTTAGGAGTCTGGCTATACTGTACCTGTCAAGGTCTTTGTGGCAGTGAATGGCACAGTACTTTTATTTTATATTGTTCATGCTTTGATCACCAAATACCAGTTTTTTGCAACTGCAAAATCACAAATCATTTAAGTTAGTTCTCATTTTGGTTACTTCAGATAAAAGATTCTTGGTCATTCTAATGTTTGTCCAGTTTCTCTCCTCTGTAATGTAGACCAGTAACTCAGGGGCAAGACTGACTCTAGAGGTGACTGAGAAGTGTTTCTCAGTTCTTCTCTATGGGTTCATCTACTCTAGCCTCCTTTCCTTACGGAACAGGACACAGGACAGGCTAAATTATATGATGGGATCAAGGTCACATAATTATTTTGGAGAAGAACAAGGATTTAAATTCAGCTACTCAAAAGCTTTTTTATATTAAGACACTACTCTACCCTTGGCTTCAGTCCTTCAGACTGTTGTAGTTTCTAAATTTTGGTCTTTCACTTTTTGTTGGAGCACCCTAGCCATTGGGCTTTCTTGGTCAGTGATCCTATTGGCCCTCTGAGTTCAGAGATCTGCCACATTTATTCCCTTTCCTGCTGCATGTGCCACTGTCATTGAATCTTTGTGGCTGGTTATCCTTTCTTCTCTGGCCCCATCACAATCTGCTTATATTTTAAAAAGGATATTTACGTATATGATAGAGGAGAGTATCAGTTTAAAAAAGGCAGCAGGACAAGGCCTTTTAAAGTATATATAGAAGATTTCTCCCCAGCCTAACTGGGTATCTGCCAATTTGTTACTACTAATCTATCTTTTTTAAAAGTATCCTGGTCTAATTCATGCCTCCTATAGAAGAGCCCTTGTCATATTATGGACATAATATTCTTTTAGATGCAAGTTCAAAGAACAAATAGAGTGCTACCAAACCACAATTTGACAGGCACAGAAAATTAGTTATGCTTCAGCTAATCCTAATTCTTGTAATAAAGAGTAAAATAGAATGGAAATCATTTTGCTTTTAGAGGAGATTGGATCTGATTAGGAGCAACATAGTCTCATTTGTTTTAAAATAGCCAGTTTACCTAATATCCATTTATCCTGGTAAAGAGGTTATTTGTTTTAAATCACTTTGTAACCTTAATGATGGAGAGGCATGGTGCTTCAGAATTGACCACTACTTCTTGGCAAATATTTTGGCTAGATTGCTTCTTCTGCTTCCTTTGTCTGTGGGGGGGGGGGGAGGCAGAAGGAATATTTCTATTTGTAAACTGAGGTACAAATTAACAACTTATGCTTTATGAGAGAGATTAAAGAGTCTTGAATTTGATATCATTAATCATTGATTATCAATTATCAATCTATGCTGCTTTGTAGGATTTTTTTTTTTTTCCTGTTGCTATCTGTATGGGGGTGGAAATAGGCTGGGGAACGTTGGTACATACGGGAAGGGTGACTGTTTTGTCAGGCATCTCTCATTTGAGTAAGCTGGTTTAAAACCCGATGGAGTTATTCATCCCCACCAGTAAAGACTTTTTTTTTTTTTTTTTTTTTTTAATGAACAGGCATTTCTAGGCAAATGTTCATAATAGCACTATTTGTAAGTTTGCATTTTTCTTTTTTTCTTGCAATTAAAATTAAAATATTTATTAAGAGTGTGACATACTTTTAAAAGGCATTAATGCAACCTTTTATATTTAAATATAGTGATATTTATTCCTTTTATTTGTAGGTACTTAATTTCATTCATATTTTCATGTGTATTAAGTCGTATAGGTAAAATATAGAGAGTATATCAACAAAAGAAAAGCTTTACTCAAGAACTTAAATCTAAGACCAAATAACAATTTATCCCCTTAATTTTTATGTTTTTACTTGAATATAAAGATATACATGAGGCTCACAGTCAGAAAGCATGTCTGAGCCTAATGTTCATCTTGATAAACTGGGGAGGGAGATCTGGAATGCCTCATTGGGCACATATCTCAGCCATCACAAAGTTTCACAGTTGAGAATTCTGGGTCAATAAGTTCTAAAATGTTTTGAGATTTTTTTTTTTTAACCTTAAAAAGTTTTCCCATTTTTCACAGAACATTTAAATTGGTATTTGTACCAGCCTTCTAAATTAGGAAAGATGGCATACTGATTTTATCCATGGGTCAGCAGTTAAGAAGGAAAATATTATTCTTGGAGTTATAATTATTTGTTTTTCCTTTATTGGCAAAGGAACTTTTTAAGCTCTAGTTTTCAAAACACAGGAGCAAGATCAGAGAAATTTTGTATGTGTGTGGTTGTAAAGGTGGGTTCCCCCTCCCCTGAAATTAAATTTGTGACCAACTAATGACTTTAATACTTACTTACTTCTGCTCAGTTTGGAGGTAACAACTTGAAGTTAAATCCGGCCTCACTCCTTTAATTTCTCTATGATTCAGGCAAGTGATAAGTCTTTGGATATCATATTCTTGGGTTTGTAAAAGAAAAGGACTTGGACTAAATGACTTCTAAGACTTCTTTGAACTCTAATTTTATGACATTATGCCCTGAATGTGTCTCTTTTAAATGTTTGAGACTATCCTAGTACAAAGTTTAATATTTTCAGTAGATATCATTTCTTGTAGAGGGCAGAGGGAGGAGGAAAAGCCATAAAAATTAAGTGACTTGCTGAGAGCCACACAGCTAGTACATATCTGAGGATGAATTTGAATTCAGGTGCTTTTGACTTCAAAGCCTGTGCTCTGTTCACTGCACCACCTAACTGTCCCTAATCATTCCTTTTTTATTTTTTTATTTTTATTTTTATTTTTTATTTTTTATTTACCAGATAAATGCATGGGTAATTTTACAGCATTGGACAATTGCCAAATCTTTTGTTCTAATTTTTTCCCCTCCTTCCCCCCCTCCAGATGGCAGGTTGACCTATACATGTTAAATATATTAAAGTATAAATTAAATACAATATATGTATACATGGTCAAACAGTTGGCCAAATCAGACTTTGAATAGTGTACAATTAGCCTGTAAAGGAAATAAAAAATGCAGGTGGACAAAAATAGAGGGATTGTAATGTAATGGTTCATAGTCATCTCCCAGAGTTTTTTCACTGGGCATAACTGGTTCAGTTCATTACTGCTCTATTGGAATTGATTTGGTTCATCTCATTGTTGAAGAGGGCCACGTCCATCAGAATTGATCATCATATAGTATTGTTGTTGAAGTATACAATGATCGCTTGGTCCTGCTCATTTCACTCAGCATCAGTTCATGTAAGTCTCTCCAGGCCTTTCTGAAATCATCCTGTTGGTCATTTCTTACAGAACAATAATATTCCATAACATTCATATATCATAATATTCATCCATTCTCTAACTGATGGGCATCCACTTAGCTTCTAGTTTCTGGCCACCACAAAGAGGGCTGCCACAAACATTCTTTCACATACAGGTCCCTTTCCCTTCTTTAAGATCTCTTTGGGATACAAACCCAGTAGCAACACTGCTGGGTCAAAGGGTATGCACAGTTGGGTAACTTTTTGAGCATAGTTCCAAATTGCTCTCCAGAATGACATTCACAATTCCACCAACAATGTATCAGTATTCTCACATCCCCTCCAACATTGCATATTATCTTTCCCTGTCATTCTAGCCAATCTGACAGGTATGTAGTGGTATCTCAGAGTTGTTTTAATTTGCATTTCTCTGATTTGGAACACCCTTTCATATGGCTAGAAATAGTTTCAATTTCTTCATCTGAGAATTGTCTGTTCATATCCTTTGACCATTTATCAATTGGAGAATGGCTTGCTATTCATTCCTTTTTAAAAATTTAAACTCATTTAATAATTGAAATTTAAAAACATTTAATTCAGGAATAAAAAAAAAAAACATAACCCTTTCATAATTGTTTAAGTCAGGAACTGAAGAAAATACTTTTCAGGCAGTTTGAGATTAGAGATATTTCTGATAATTTTCTTTATCCTCTGACTTGTCTCTGACTTTTTTCTCCTTTCATTTTTTTTGTGATAATCATAATAAAAAGACAATTTGATGTTCTGCATTTTGTTGTTTGCTAAGGAGACCAAAATAATGAAGACAAACAAGATTAATTTTATATTTTGAATTGGTATATCATCTTGCTGATTTAAATCCAATGAACATATTATATTCTTATCTTATTTTAAATTTGTGTTTTACTATTGGATCCATAACAATTTGAATCTTTCTGCACAAAATTAAGTTCAATGTTCAAAATTACATTTTATCAGATATTCTGATTAGTTTCTTTTCATGAATGTTTCATTAAAATTGTTATCTATTTATAATGATTCAATGACAAAATATTCTTGAAATTTGCTGTTAGTTCTGATATTGGTATACTTACTTGATGTCTTGAAAGCCATATTGTGAAGCCAAATGCAAAAACACAGTCGGAACATTCCAAAGACATCTTCAGCAATTTTTTTCTTTTTAGGTTGTAAACTTTTCTTTCTTCAAAAGTATTATTATTTTGAAATATTTAAATTCAAATGTAGTTAGTCATACCATTGTGGAAATAATAATTTTTAAAAAATTTTAGGGTATACTTCAAAAGGAAAAGTGATATATTTTCATAAAATGGTGTTAAAAACATCAACAAAAACAAAAATAACCACTTAACTCTAGAAGTTGGGAATCAAACAGATTATGAATAAAATTTTTTTCCATAGCAATATCAATAACAATAGTTTCTTTATTTGATGGCAACTTTTTTATTGAATTATTTTGATTTCTTAAGGCAAATGAATTTACTGTCTCTGGTCTGGGTAGGTTAGCTAGCAGAGAGGTATAGAGGGTGGCCAGTAGAAACTTTCTGGGAGACCCAATGAATATTTATGACTTTATTTTCTAGGTGAGTGCAACTGCTATTAGCAGAACTCAAATGTGTTTCAAGATATTTTGTTAAAATACTGCTTGTTTGTGGAGCTGTGGGTATGATTTATACTATAGTTGATTCTGAATCAGTCCAAAGTAATGACATACTCCTACACCAAATAAGTGTCAGATTTTTGTAATCCTTTTGGATTTTAATTTTTTTTTTTTTGGTTTCCCTTTGGGTTTTAATTTTTTTTCATTCTTTCACACATTCATTCCACATTGTTCAAAAGCCTTAAAAATATCTATTTATATTAACATTGTTGAATGTACTACTAGTTTTCAAGAAGAAGCATGATATAAGAGAAAGAATGACACAGTTTTGCTTGTGCTCTAGCTCTGATATTTACCAGCTTTGTGAACTTGGGCAGCTCAATTAAGTAGATTAGACTTGTCGCTAAGAATGCCTTCTACAGTTACTTACTGTGTGAACCTGAGCAGGGTGTTTATTTTTCTTACCCTGTTCCCTCATCTGTAAAATAGGAATAATAATAGCACCCACCTCCTAGAGTTTGAGGCTCAAATAATGACATTTGCATATTATTTGAATCATCTTAAATGTGTGTGTATATACAAATACATATCATTACTTATGTATGTTTATTATTAAATGACTTAAGTTGAAGCTTTTCCCTTATTCCATAAATTTTATTTTATTGTGTTTTCTTAAGTGAAAAAGTCCAAAATAGCAATCATGTTGCATACCTGCTTTAAGAATCAAAGATTATATAAAATCCCATTTAAACATAGATCATTATATATAAAAGTGCTGTTACTGTTATACAGACAGCAGCAAGAATTATTGACATTTATGTAGTGTTTTAATGGTTGCAGAACACTTGATCTACAGTATCTTATTTGAGCCTCAGTGGCTGAATTTGAATCCTGCTTTATATACCTGGGCGAGTTCCTTGCTTGCTATCTGCCTCAGTTTCCTCAAGTGTAAAATAGGAATGATGATAACCTCCTACCTGCTAGGGTTGATAGGATCAAATGAGATATAGTATATTTAGAACTCTTGGCAAAACTTAAATTATTTATAAATGTTGGCTGCTTATCATTCTTATCATTGTTACTGTGTGACCAAATCTGAGGCTTAGAGAGTGATTTGCCCTTGTAAGGATGAAAAGAAGGATTTTAATCTAAGTATGTCTTCTTCCAACTCCAGTGCTCTAGTGACTCCCCCACATTTCCAAAGCACTTTGTGCATGTTGGATAAAGAGAAGGTAAGAGCAAAGAAGGAGAAGCTGGATAAGATCAAAGAGAAGCTAGTAGGAATTTATCTGGCCCTGGTTAAAGGTAAGATGTGGGGACAGAGTATAGAATGAAATAATACAAAAACGTATTATTTGAAAGAAGTCATGCCTTACATATAAAAGTCTGGACAAATAGACATTATAATATTTCATTGATATGAAAGTCTAGAAAATGTATAGAGGAAATTGAACTATGTCAGTAGCTGATAGGATTTTATCAGTGAAAGTGACTTTGAAGGAGAGGTGTTGTGATCTGTTCTGCTTCTGTGTTCCAAAGCCCATAGGATTTTTTTCCCCATCTGATTTGATGTTAAAACCTTCTACCTGTGTTGTCTTTCCTATTAGAATCTGGGCATCTCTAGAACAGTCTGTTTTTCAGTTTTTGGTGTATCCTCAGTGCTTGACAGAATGCTCTGCACATAATAAGTACTTAATTAATACTTTACCTATTCATTTGTTTATAAATTCAAATACTGCAGGTTGGTCTGGTAGATACCAAGTATAGCTTATTGAGCAGGATTAAATAAGCATGTATTAGCCCTGGAAGATCCTTAGGAATCATCTGGTCCCGTGTAACAGAAAGAAAAGTAACATAGTAGTCAAAAGATTTTAGTTTAAATCCTTCCCCTGATGCTTACTACTTGCATGATTTTAGCCATCAGTAATAATACTAACAATAAAAAAATAGCTTTTGCTTTGAAGTTTGCAAATTTTCAAATTTGTTACCTCATTTGAATCTTCCAACAGTTCTGTGATGTTATCCTAATTTTATATATGAAGTGGAGAAAGGTGAAGTGCCCAGAGTCACACAAGTAGTAAATATTTGAGGGAGGATTTGAGTTCATGTCTTTATGTCCAGTGTCAGTATATCACTAGTCTCTCCCAGACCCTTTTTTTCCCCCACATCACTGAAATAAAGGCTGCTGGAATAAGTTGTTCTCTGAGATCCTTTCTAGCTCTAGAACTATGATCCTATAAGCATCCTTTCCCTCCTTTTTTTTTTTAAACCAATGGAGAAAGTCAAGTTGATTGACTTGCCCACAGTCATAACATAGGTATCAAGTGGTAGAGCCACAATTAGAAATGGAGGTTCTTTGAGTCCAAACAATATTCCTCCCATTTTGCCACCATAAAAATTGAAAGCAATTATCCTTGCCAAATGTTTTTTAGAATCTCAGGATATATGTGTTATTATTTTATTATTTGTTTTGTATACTGGGAGGCCCTTTCAAATACATCTAACTTTTCTGTAGCTGATTTTTAACTTCTTGGGAAGATTTCTATTTCTACTCTTTCACATTGAACATTTGATCAAAGAAAAGTCTTTTTTTATATGATGATCATTATAGTAATAGTTGGCATCTCGATATCATTTTAAACTTGTTATTTCATCTACATGAAATGCATATACTGCTTTTTGGACTACCATGCTGATTTCTGTTAAAGTTAAAGTTTTGTTAAATCTTTCTCATGAAACCATTTTTAAGGGGGGGGTGGATATCGGTTTATCTGTATTCAGTTGCAGGTTGCCATGTTTTTGAATCCATTAAAGATTCTCTGCAACTTTTTGAAGAAAGGTTTTTTTTTTTTTTTTTTTTTAAGTCTTGGCATCATTCCAATTTGGTTATAGGAATCTATCTTACTCCATTCTTTTAGTAGCTATATTGTTAGTCTTGTTTTTAATTCTATAGGAAAAATCCTAAGGCCTGGAGGCCTTTATTTTAATATATATTTGAAGAATCCTGATCAGTCCACTTTAACAATAATATTAAATCTATTTTACACAGATTTTTATCTATTGCAGATATTAAAAGTATAAGAAATTAAGAGTGATTCAAGTACTCCCAAGCATTTATAAATTGTGATTTGAAATCTGAAATCTAATTTGACAACAATTTTGCTGAGAAGCCCTAGATTAGAGAAATTTTTCTGTAGAATATTCCAAACATAAGATGGCTGATAATTTAGTTGGCAATTAAAACCTACTTACCGATCTTGGAGAAAGTGGCCAGCACCTGTATTATTGATGCAATAATATATGTATGTATATTTGTGTGTGTACACATATGCTTGCTCATGCACTATGCTGCTGAGAGGAATATATTTTTCCTCTTTTTTTCCCCCCCTGCTCCCACCCTACTGATTGATATGTAGTCAGTCAGTGTGTTGCAGATTCTGATTTTGAAAAATAATTTTTTCTTTGGACAACATTTCTTTCCTCCTTCCTTCCCTTCTTTTCTTTCCTTCTCTTCCTCCTCCCTCTCTCTCCTTCCCTTCTTCTCTCTTTGCAATTTTTGGTAAAATTGAATGTTTCCAAGGAGCCTTCCAATTCTTAAGACTGAGCTTGTTGTTCGTACTAGAAGCATTGAAGAGCTCCCCTAATAAGAGTTCTTTCTAAGAGATTACCAGTGTTTTTGCAGAGTCAAAAACAAAACAATCTTTGCCCTCAAGGAGTTTATGATATAGGGATACTTTGTGTGTAACAAATAAATGTGAACTGTCTCTCCAACATTTAGCACAGTACTTGCAATCATAGTAGATGCTCAACAAATATGTGTTGACTTATTCTTCAGCATAGTGCCTTATGTATAATCAGTGCTTACTAAATGAATATGTGAGATAGAGAATAATAAGCATATCTTTTACTATATGAAGTAAAATATTTAGTTATTGGATTTGTTTTCTAGTCAATCAAATGTTTCATATGCAGGTAGGACATTATTTGAGGGTGGAGAATGAATAGGGGAGGATGACAGACTGATAAGCAGGAATTAAGGAGCTTAGAGACTATTTTTCTTTTAATAGTATAAACAAGGTGACTTATTTGTTCTGGTGAGGGTTTTTTCCTCTATTATGTTCCACTTTCCTCTAATAATATGTTCCATTTGATATGGATGTCATTTAGTTTCCAGATATTGTAGGGCCTGGTAGCTATTCAGAAAATTATTCACATCATGCACATCTTTGTAAGAATAGAGGGGGGTTCTTTCCAAGTTCAATGTAGCAATTAAAAAAATATATATTTGATTGAACATTTAAATGTATTTTTTCTTCTCCCTTTATTTTCAATGTCCACCTTCCCTCAACCTCCTTGGGAAAGGTTACACACTCACTTAATCTTTCAACACTAATGTTGGAACAGAAATGTTCTTTTTACATATATGGTTTTCATCCTAGGGCTTTGGGGATTAGGCAATTTCTTCTTAACAGAGCCTAAATGGGTTGATTGTGGGCAGATCCTGCTCAGGAGAAAATGAATAAATTCAGTCATTTTAAAAAACAAAGATAGAACCATATGTCAGTTTTGTAGAAGGGATTTAACTATAGCATGTTGAATTGCCTCATATTTGGCTTTTTAATAATTATGTTGCTAGCTTGTTATTTAGAAAAATAGCTTGTGAAAAAGAGGCATGGTGGTTGTTTTCATTCTGAATGCTTAAAGCCAAATGAGCCTCTGTCATCTTCCGTAAAAGGAAATGAATTTATGGTGAGGGAAAAGGGGATGTGGGTGAGTGAGTCTATGACTTTTTGATTTCTGAATCCAACTGTATGTATGAACCAATGGTAGTCCAAAGATGGCCTTTTCTTATTCTTTATAATTCTTTATCTTCTTTCAAGTTTGTCACATGATGTACTCACTTGATTTTTATATTCTTTTAAAAAAGAAATTAAAATAAAATAAGTCTCCTTAAAATTTGGTTGAATGAGAATAATTTATTAAATAGCAGTATAATATTCTATCAATTGATGACATTAATGCATTCTTTTGTAATTTCAAATTCTATTTTTATCTTTGTGTCATGGGAGAAAATGGTGTCTAGTTTGTGGTTTTTATGTCATACTCTCATTTTTTTCTTTCAAATTTGAGACAAAAGAGAAAATTTCAATCATTGATACTGAGTCAGTGGTATAAAATTTAATTTGAGTTTTTCAAAGTAAAATATACACGCATTTACTTTTTGTTTTCAAGTCACTTGAAGTGATATGCTTGTCTTTCTTGGTGACACCCAAGTATTATTGGTAGCTTTTATTTTTTTGTTTGGCCTAAGCTAGAAAAATTGGCCTTATGGTGCTATATGTATGGGTGTGGTGCCTGGAAGTGCCATCCTAGAAGAATCAAAGTGAAGAGCTGACTATGAAAGACAATGCTGGGCCTTTCCACAGAAATACCACAGAATTTCGTTTGGCAAAAAATATAAGATGAAATACAAAATACAAAGATTGAGAAAACCAAGAATTTCTGGGTAGATGATTGTTAATAGTAATTGAAAAGTCCCTATTAGAGCTGAATTTTGGGGTAGGTGGAATTGGGGGGAGTGTGGAGAGGAAGATGACCATGAACAGTGTGGGTACAGACAGAAGGTTGGTGTAAGTCATTGCTTAGTGGAGGGTAGATGTACATAAACAGGATTGAAATAGGCACTCCTTCACTGTACTTTGCTGGTAGCCACATGAGTTATTATATATCATGTCTTCATTATTTCTTTCCCTCTGTGTAGATGAAAGACTAATCTTTACCCTTGTGTATTTTTCTCCTCTAGCAAATGTTAGATAAGACTGATTGTTTCTGTACATAATCTTGATAGTGTGTATAAGTTGTTTGAAAACAAATCTAATTGAGGTAAAATTTTTGAAGCATTATTAAAGACCTTACAGAAAGATTCATGGTTTTTAACTCATACATTTTTATCCCAGAACTTTAGAATCATGTGAGTAATGGGATACATGTTTTATGATTGAGGAGGCTTTTACTGTTACTCCCATCCTAAAGTCATTCTTTGGGAAAGACAAGCAAAAAGGAATGCCAATAATTGAAGCATTCTGCTCTCACCCCATTGGGAGGTTTGTGCTACATTTGGAGAAAGTTCCCTTGATAATACTTCATTTCCCTATTGTTGTGCTTATTTTTATAGATTTTCTTAGAAAAAGAGAAAAATTAAACAAAAAGTACATTTGGTTTATTTTTAATCCCATTTTTGCCTTAATAAATGCTTGTTGAGTTGAACTGATTGACTTCAGTAGAGTATATATTAATGCCTCCTTTTTCGTCCACTTTTTGTTCATTGTATAAAATGCTTTCAACATCAGAATCAGTGAGTCAATATCAGAGACCACTGATATCTTGGTACTATTCCAGTGTGACATCCTCTAAACCATTAGGGATTCTTCTATTAATAATTAATGGAAAACAAGACCTGAGCTTCCATGAGCAGGTAGCTACCACCCTTCATTACTAAAGACAGATGCCTGAGTCTATTATTAGTATTTACTCCTACGAGATAAAAAGTCAGTAAACATAGACTGTTTTTTTTTTTTTTTTTTTTTTTTTTGTTTTGTTTGTTTGTTTTTGTTTTTGAAAAGGAAATGACTTTTACCCAGGGAGTTCCTATTTAATTGGTCCTCTGTGATAAGTGATAACTCAAGACAGTAATATTGATTTTTTTTTTTTTTTTTTTTTTTTTTGGGGGTTAAGCATATCAAGTGAAGCAAGTCTAACTTCCTCTGTCTAATTATTTGTAACATTTATTTTAATCATAGATAGAAGAGTATTTTAATCATAATTAGAAGATATTTTAAAAATTATATATCTACCATGCCCCCATTTCTTTTGAGTTTGAGACTATTATCTATAATATCCATATTCTTACTTCCTAGAAAGAAAATTATCAAAAACATTGGTCTAAACTCTGAGATACCACTACACAACTGTCAGATTGGCTAAAATGAAAGGAAAAAATAATGATGAATGTTGGAGGGGATGTGGGAAAACTGGGACACTGATGCATTGTTGGTGGAGTTGTGAAAGAATCCAACCATTCTGGAGAACAATCTGGAATTATGCCCAAAAAGTTACCAAACCCTTTGATCCAGCAGTGCTACTACTGGGCTTATATCCTAAAGAAATACTAAAGAAGGGAAAGGGACCTGTATGTGCCAAAATGTTTGTGGCAGCCCTTTTCATAGTGGCTAGAAACTGGAAAATGAACGGATGCCCATCAATTGGAGAATGGTTGGGTAAATTGTGGTATATGAATGTTATGGAATATTGTTGTTCTGTAAGAAATGACCAGCAGGATGATTTCAGAAAGGCCTGGAGAGACTTAGATGAACTGATGCTGAGTGAAATGAGCAGGACCAGGAGATCATTATACACTTCAACAACAATAGTGTATGAGGATGTATTCTGATGGAAGTGGATATCTTCAACATAGAGAAGAACTAATCCAATTCCAATTGATCAATGATGAACAGAATCAGCTACATCCAGAAAAGGAACACTGGAGAAATGAGTGTAAACTGTTTGCACTTTTGTTTTTCTTCCCGGGTTATTTTTACCTTCTAAATCCAATTCTCCCTGTGCAACAAGAGAACTGTTCAGTTCTGCACACATATATTGTATCTAGGATATACTATAACATGATTAACATGTATAAGACTGCTTGCCATCTAGGGGAGGGGGTGGAAGGAGGGAAGGGAAAAATCGGAACAGAAGTGAGTGCAAGGGACAATGTTGTAAAAAATTACCCAGGCATATGTTCTGTCAATAAAAAGTTATAATAAAAAAAATTTTTTTTAAATGAATTGAGAGAAGAATCACACAGTTCATAAGTATTCAAGGCCATATCTGAACTCAGATCATTCTTACTCCAGTTCAAGTGTTTTATCCAGCGTACCACCAGACTACTTAGATGCTCAGTTAACTGCCAAGTGATGCAGAAAAGTGATGTTTTGATAGGCTGGGAGAAGTTGTCCACACTTAGGAGTCACCTATAAATTACAGAGAAAGGTAATCAAAATCATTCAAAAAGTTAGTGTGTAGCTTTTGAGGAAAGGTACAGGAAGGGGGTCTGAGGGAGGGGAGTTCTTAGTTTTGACTAGGTTTCCTTCCCCAACTTCTCACTTTGAATGAGGAGAGACCTTATGAGCTTTATAAGTTGCAGAAAATTTTGGATTTTTCATCTGTCCTCAAAGGATCACAGGATCAGCTAGAGGCAATATCTGAATTAAGAACTAAGGAAAATTCACCACATTAAAGTAGAAATTTTTTATAGCACCTCATGAATAGTTAAAAAAAAAAAAAGATTCCTAGCAACTAGGAACTATGAGTTATTCTTTGATTGTATGCATTCTCTAGACAGGAGCCCAATTTCCTCTGGACTTTGTACATACTTTTGAACCAGGTGATTCTCAAGAGATAACCTTTGAGGGGGAAGGATACCAGTGGGAGTTCAAGCTATTCCTTATGGGATACTCCCTGGATTACTGAGGATAAAAGTCTTATTTTGAGACCTGAGATTCATTTTTAAGAATGGGAATTGGGATAAGAATACATGGAGCTGATGACTTCTCATGATGACAGCTACTAGCCAACTGGCTATTATTGGCAGCTTATAGTGAATGCTGATTTATGCAATAGCAAAGCTATTCCTCTATCAGAAACATTGCCAAATGTTTCCAAATTTCTGTTTGTAGAGGACTTCAGAATAAAACTCCTGGGAACAAGATCTCTATTAAATTCTCCCATCATTCATTCTGGAGGTCTGAATATCAAACCCCCAGAGAAGCCAAGAACTTGATTTTAAAGACAAATTTCATGTTATCAATGCAGCTTGTGGAAAATTCAAACTTGGAAGTGTGACTCTGGAAACAGCAGCCACAGTGTTCAGTGAAGAGCCTACATGCGAATGCAGTATGGAAGATTTAACTGATGAATCATTAACCTTCCCATCATAGTCTTCCTCTGCAAAAGGTCATCTATGGATATAAAGAATGACAGTGAATTTCCTGTTAGGGGATGCATATCAAAAGCTTAAGTCAATATTATCATTATATTCTTTGAAACATCTACCTAGGAATCTAAAAGAATTAAATAATTATAGAGAACACATAGAATCAAGTCCAGTTTATGTATTTGTAACCCACATATCCCCAAATGTTATTAATTTCTCTACCTTTTTCCTCCTAGTCTTTTTTCTCTAGAGTCCCAGTAATCTTTAATTAGCAGCAAATGAGATCTAACAAACACAGACCTTCAAATTGCTATAGAGGAAATTATAGCATCAGTTTGTTTTGCCTTCATAACATATCATTTCCTTTTTTTGTCTAGATGGCAGCAGCATACATCAATGTGAATGTCATTTAGCTACAAATTCAGGCTGAAAAAATATTTTTCCCTCCTTTTTCTTTACCATATTTCTAAATATGAGAGCCAAGTTATCATCATGACAAAATGTCTAGCTCTATGAATAAAGTTTTCAAGTTAAAGAAAAATATATTTCGTTTGTTAAACAAATTTGTCAGAAAGGTTGTCAGTCAAACCAAACACATATATATTAAAATTTTAATCAATTTTGCTAGGGAAACATGGGATACCCAAGACATGACGTGAAATTCTACAAAAAATGTTTCAATATGGTTTACTGTATACAAGCTTGCGATTTTATTTCAGTGTAGAAAAGGTATAAGAGACATCACTGAAGAGTTATCAGCAGAAAAGGAAATAGGCTTTGTAGCAAAAATTGGGGAAAATAGATCTACTGCCTAATTGGCATACTGGTATTCACAAAATGTCAAGAGACCTATAGTCAGACCCCCTAACATGTTATCTGTAGTTACTATACAAAGGCTGGAACAACAGAATTAATGTTGTATAGCAATAAAACAAGAGAAAGAAACATGATTTTGTCTAATCTCAAGATCCCAAGAAAAAGAATATCACATCACAGAATGTTCATACTTGGAATGAAAAAGAGTAATAAATTTACAAACAGGGTGGAGCTAGGTGGCATAGCGGTTAAAGTACTGGCCCTGAAGTCAGGAAGACCTGAGTTCAAATCTAGCCTCAATCAATCCCAATTGCTTCAGCAAATTAGATGGAGACATACATTTACAAACAAATAATGAAGATATGGCAAGTATTCCTAATAAACATGCTTTTTCCTTTATACTACGGTTTTAAAAGGTTTTAAAGATAACAAGTCCTTATTTGGGGTTGCTACTCAATGAATACTCTCACTTAGTGATAAATCATGAGCCTTGCTTACATCTAGACCAATTTTTTTTTTTTATCATAACTTTTTATTGACAGAACATATGCTTGGGTAATTTTTTTACAACATTATCCCTTGCACTCATTTCTGTTCTGACTTTTTCCTTCTCTCCTTCCATCCCCTCCCCTAGATGGCAAGCAGTCTTATACATGTTTATTATGTTATAGTATATCCTAGATACAATATATGTTTGCAGAACCGAATTTCTTGTTGCACAGGGAGAATTGGATTTAGAAGGTAAAAATAACCCGGGAAGAAAAACAAAAGTGCAAACAGTTTACACTCATTTCCCAGTGCTCCTTTTCTGGGCGTGGCTGATTCTGTCCATCATTGATCAATTGAAACTGAATTAGATCTTCTCTTTGTCAAAGATATCCGCTTCTATCAGAATACATCCTCATATAGTATTGTTGTTGAAGTGTATAATGATCTCCTGGTCCTGCTCATTTCACTCAGCATCAGTTCATCTAAGTCTCTCCAGGCCTTTCTGAAATCATCCTGCTGGTCATTTCTTACAGAACAATAATGTTCCATAACATTCATATACCACAATTTACCCAACCATTCTCCAATTGATGGACATCCATTCATTTTCCAGCTTCTAGCCACTACAAAAAGGGCTGCCACAAACATTTGGCAGGTCCCTTTCCCTTCTTTAGTATTTCTTTAGGATATAAGCCCAGTAGTAGCACTGCTGGACCAAAGGGTATGCACAGTTTGGTAACTTTTTGGGCATAATTCCAGATTGTTCTCCAGAATGGTTGGATTCTTACACAACTCCACCAACAATGCATCAGTGTCCCAGTTTTCCCACATCCCCTCCAACATTCATCATTATTTGTTCCTGTCATCTTAGCCAATCTGACAGGTGTGTAGTGATATTTCAGATATTCTCTGATCAGTAGTGATTTGGAACACTCTTTCATATGAGTGGAAATAGTTTCGGTTTCATCATCTGAAAATTGTCTGTTCATATCCTTTGACCATTTATCAATTGGAAAATGGATTGTCAATTCAGTTTTTTTTTATCTGTAAAATGGGGATAATAATAGCACTTACTTCTCAGAGTTTTTTGTAAAGATAAAATCATATCATGATTGTAATGTGCTTTGCAAACCTTGAAATGGGACATATATGCTGACTGTAATTATCACTATCTTATTTAAAATGAATAAGATGACTGGGCAAATGTCAGCTATGTGTAAAAATCAGTCATTGAGAGAAACGTGAGTTCTGTTTCTATATTTAATTGACTACTGATAGATGACTTTGACTTTGAGATAGAAGGGCATCCTCCACAAACCTAAACCTGTAGTTTTCTGTTAACTATGGGGAGAGGTGGTGATAATAGATTTACTGTGGGGAGTTTGCATGCACAAATGTAATTCTGTAACTGAGCAAAACATCCTTTTATACAATTGGCAAAGCATTTTGTTTATCCATATAATTTTGACTCTTTCCCAAAGGTATGTAGGTGCTATTGTGATTAATAAATACAAACTACTTTTAAAAGGGTTGACTAAGTTCACAGTAGTTTTTTTGTATTTTCTTGGTCAAGGGTATTAATAATATAGCATTATATATCCCCCCAAATCATATTTTAAAAAGCTCTTCCTCCTTTCAGAGTTTGAAAACTACTGCTCCAGACTTTGAGTACTTTTTTTTTCTTTTTCTTTTTCTTTTTGATTTTTTTTTTTCCCTACTGATATATGGTATAAGGACATATGTAGAGCACCATATTTGAAAATATAGGATCTGAGTTGAAATCCCCACTCTGATGTGCAGGAGCTCTATGACCCGGGACAAGTCGCATTCCTCCCTCTTCTCAGTTTCCTTCTCTATTAGGTGAGGGGGTTGGTCCAAATGATTTCTAAATTCCGTCCAGACTATAATCTTTGATTTTAGTTCAACTTTGTTACCGTATCTGACCCTAATGTCTCAAGTAAACATATTTTTTAACTTGGGGATTTTTAGATTCATATTGGTTTCTTCCACACAAGGGATACCTTACCTAACATTGTTCAGTGGTCCTGGAAACACAAAATATTAAGTTAAATGTTATAAGGACTGCTAGTTCCATAAGAATAATACTCTGAATGGGTGGTCAGCCATGCATGCATTGATTCAGTGGGCTTTTGAGATAGGATAAAGGTTTGTTTTTTAAATCCTGTGTTAATGGTGGCTATTGCCAAATGATATTGGTCTGGGCCAAATTATGAAGCATATGACAGACATTAAACAAACATGAAAAATGGATAAACAATACAACAAGTATTAGGTAAGAAACAGTAAAAATAATTTTATAAAATTGAATTTAAAATTTGTACTTGCTACTGTAAAAAAATTACACTTAGCCTTATTTATTTTAGGTCCTGTACCTAGCTATAACAATTTGCTTGTTCTGTTGAACTGGTGTACCTGAGAAGCTTTGTGATATGCTATGGAGGCTGAATAATTCCAGATCCTGTTGTTAGATAATAATCACAGTGTGTCTTTTTTCCTTTTTTGACATTTTTTTCACAATGAGGGAAATGGGGGAAGGAAGGCCAGTGTATCAAGTTTTTCATCTCCTGTATTTCTCCTAACTGATATTCAATTCCAAGTTCCTATACTTCTACATTATTCCCCCCTCTGTTTTAAAATACAGAAATTAATTTTTTCTCTACTGTGCACAAGTTAAGGTGAGCTTAAATAAAAGAACTGATTTTGTGTGAATCTTCTTGAATTACCTGAAAGGTAAATTTTTTTTTTAAAGGATTTTTGTTGTCTTCTGAGTCTGCCTCTAGTGTACAATGTGTTTGTGTATATGTGTGTGTTCATATGTGTTTTCAAGGAAATAAAACAAAGCAGAGTAGAATTTTGATGTTGGTGGATGAACTCTGATCTAGATCCTCAGTCATTAGAAATAGTCTGCTTTGATTGTGAACACATTTTTGCTGAACATTATGTTTTCCTCCAAGTATAAAGTTGGGAATTTAGGATACTAGCACATTAAAACTATCCAAGTACCAATAAAACCAATAAACTGGCAATAAATTAGTGCTAGCAGGAATGGTGCTACTATTTCTGTATTCAGAAATAGTGACCAATTTATGATTTTTTAAAAAAGGGAAATATAAATAAGATTAATTGAGGTAACCTCTGCTGAGGTTAAATAGTTGCTTTCAACTATTTAAATTTGACACACTTATTCAATTCTCTAGTCTGTTGTTTTGAGTAATTCTCAGAGGTGGTATGGTCCCTATAAATCTGGTTGCATAGATTAATTTGCCCAAGAGTTCTGTTACTGAACCTTCTCAGATTGCATTTAAATTTCAGAACTACTGCTCAAACTACCTTTTTTCCCCAGTAGTTTGCAGACTTTTATAAAAACTCTGGCTGAGTTTTTAGCTTATAAAATTCTGAAAGAGAAATCTTACCCCATTTGTGCCATTTTGGAAAATTTACATTTCTTCTTTGATATTATTTCTAATGACTGTCTCATGTTGTTTCTGAAATGTTCAAGAGTGCTGAGAGAGAATCTCAATTTCATTAATTCATTATAGTCAGCTTTGGAACGACTTTTTTAGTCTTTCCTTTATGACGAGCTTTACACTCTATAGAAAAACCTCTCTTGAAATGTTCAGTAAATAGTTTTGTTTTCTCCTATTGTCTTCTGACTTTGAATTCCATTTAATAACATATTGAATAAAACCAGAATACCACCAAATTAACAAATAAATTTGCAAAAGAGTGCACACATTTGTAATCCCTGGTCATTCGGAAGCTTCAACTGGTATATCATTTAAGTTTGGAAGAAATTGGAATTTCTGTAGAGTTAAAATTGATTGGGTGCCCACACTAACATTTTATTAATTTGATGAGCCCTAGAGAGTAGGGAGGAGCACCCAAACTGCTCAAGTAGGTAAGAACCATTGGAAAAATAGTGCAGGTCTGTGCTGATCAGCAGTGAAGTCAAGCCTGTGAATAGCTGCTCTTACTTCAAATCTGGGCAAATGAGGAGATCCAGATTTTTTTTTTTTTTTTAATTTTTTTTTTATTATATATATATATATATATATATATATATATATATATATATATATATTTTATAATATTATCCCTTGTATTCATTTTTCCAAATTACCCCCCCTCCCTTATTCCCTCCCCCCGACGACAGGCAATACCATACATTTTACATGTGTTACAATATAGTCTAAGTACAATACATGTGTGTGAATATCATTTTCTTGTTGCACAATAAACATTAGAATCCGAAGGTACATGCAACCTGGGCAGACAGATATTAGTGCTAACAATTTACATTCCCCTCCCAGTGTTTCTTCTCTGGGTGTATCTACCTCTGTCCATCATTGATCAACTGGAAGTGAGTTGGGAGATCCAGATTTGAAGGAAAAAAAAAATCCAAAGTGTAATATGTCATTGGTTGAAATATCAATTTTTCAGTGGTAAATCCTCTAAGAAAATCACAGAATCTGAGAGTTGGAAACTACCTTAGAAACTACCAATTGTAAACTTTATCTATATAGGACTTCTTTCTAAAGCAGAGGTTCTTAATGGGGCCCATGGATAGACTTCAGGGGTCCATGAACTTGGATGGGGGAAAAAAATTATATCTTCATTTTCACAAACCTATAATTGGACTTCAGCAAATTTCCCTCAAATGTTTAAAAAAAAAAAAAAGTGAGAAGGGGGTAATCACTAGATTTCTAAAAGAGTACCATGGAACAAATAAGATTAAGAATTCTCTGTACAATATCCCCATTAAATAAGTGGTTATATAGTCATCTCTTTACAACTTTGTAAGAAAGAAACTTATTGATAAAGAGAAATATATAGACAATCTTATGTTTTAACTTGCAAAAAAAGATAAAGTAGGGGTAACAATGTAAACAATATTATAAGTATATACAAGTAATATAAACAATAATTCAGAATGAAAATAATAATAATTTACTTTTATCTAATCCAGCAAAGATGAGGAAGAACTTTATATATGATGGCCAGTTTTGTAGATAGGACAAGTATCAGAAGAAGTGACTGCTCCTCAGAGAAGTTAAATGATAATGATTTGGCTAACGTTCCTTAGTTAAAAAAAAAAAAAGTGTTAAAACTATCGGGCCTACTTTTTTCTGTTTTATCACACCTCTTCTGTATACACTAATTAGTCAGGCACTGTGTTAAGTACTGAGAATACCCCCAAAAGACAAGTGACAGTCCATGCTTTTGAAGATCTCACAATCTAGTTGGGGAAACAACATGCACATAACTATATACAAACAAGCTATATACTGGATAAATTGGAAATAACTAACAGAAGGAAGCCTCTGGAATACAGAGGAACCAAGAAGGATTTCTTGTAGAAGGTGGTATTTTAGCTGAGACTTTAAGGAAGCAGAGATTAAGAGGAACAGTAACAATAATCATTGTTATCAATAACTAACATTTATATAGTTTTTAATTATAATCTCATTTTATACTCACAACAATCCTGGGAGGTAGATTCTATTATTATTCCCATTTTACACATGAGGAAATAGAGGAGGCAAGTGGCAGTTTAATGGCTCATCCAGGGTATCACAGCCATTAAGTATTTGAGGCTGGATTTGAATTTGCACCTTCCTAATGCCAGGCCTGGTGTTCCATCCACTGTGTCATTTCAGTGTACCTTAAAAGAAGAACTTTTTCAGGCATGGGGGGATAGCTGTTGAAAATCCCAGAGTTGGGAGGTAACTGTTGGAGTAATACCAAGGAGGGTATATCATAGGCTATATGGTGATTTGGGAATAAAAGGAATGACAATACTAGAAAGATAGGTGAGGGCAGATTAAGAGTTTTGAATGCCAAATAGGATTTTATATTTGATGCTGAGAGTGATAGGAGTCCCTGGAAGGGACTAGTTGATGTGTGCTTTAGAAAGAACATTTTGTCAGCTAAGTGGACATGAACTGACAGAGGATACTTTTGTGATACTGTACTTCATTTGCTGCAAAGGACATCGATAGTAATATTATTGAAGGCTGTTAATGAATTTTTCAAAAAGCCCTGTTATGTGATATTTAGGAGGTCATGCTGTTTCCTTTTGCTCTGCACTTTAGAGAAAGAGGCAAATGAGAAGGAATAAAATTAAAGCCAGAAATTTATTCAAGGAAGTAAATTCCTTCTCCCTTAATCCATGTATCCAGTCAGTTACCAGATTTCATCACTTATACATCCCTAGTAGCTCCCTTTTCTTTGTTCTTACACAAACCTGTCCTTGATCTTAGATTTTCTCTTTGTTATTGTTCAATTGTTCTTCAATTCTATATGACTTCATTTAGGGTTTTCTTGGAAGAGACATTGGAGTGGTTTGCCATTCCCTTTTTCAGGTCATTTTATAGATGGTGAAATTGAAGCAGACAATGATTTGCCCAGGGACACACAACTAAAAAGTGTCAGAGGCTGGGATTGAACTCAAGTCATCCTACATAGCATCCTATCCACTAAACATCTAGCTGCCCTCTTGGCTTTCTTTTAGAATTGCAAAAACTTCTAATTAATCCCTCTACCTCCATTATCTTCCTTTTCTAATACTTCTTGCCTATCAAATATTTTTAAAGTATAGATTTCATCATAATTCTTCCCTCTTCCCACAACACTCCTCTCTCCATTCAAAAATCAATGACTTCCTATTTCCTCTAGTGAAAATACAAATTCAAATATATTCTTAATCATCATGGTATTTAAAGCCTTCAATGATATGCTTTCCATCTACTTTTCCAAAATTATTTTCCATCATTTTCTCCATTCCCATCTCTCACCCTCCACCCAACACACTCTTGACTCTTTGTTCCACTAGCTGTTCCTCACAAGCAATTGTCTATCTTCTCTCCTTTTTGAAAAATTGCCTCAGAGCTAGAAAATGCACTCCTCAGCTGCTTTGTTATTTATGCCCTCTTCTTCAAAGCACAGTTTTGGTGCTGCCTGATGAACCTATTCTATGCCCCTCCCCCTAATTATTAATTGTCTTCCTTTTCATTATATTGAATATAATATGACTTCATTATGTATATGTTATGTCATCTCAATATGGTGTAAGCTACCCAAGAGCAAGAACTGTTTCATTTTTGTCTCCCCAGTGCATAGCAGAGTGCCTTATACATAGTAGGTACTTGGTTAATGTTAATTGAATATCCTAGGTTCATTACCAGTGTAGCCCATTTCACTGTATTTTCTAGGTCTATAGTACAGTAATTGTTATTCATAATGTCTCTGAGTTATTAAGGAAAAATTAAATTATGTTTCCTATATTGTTGACTAAGACAGGGAAGCATACAATAGGTTGTAGAAAAATTTGTTTAAAAACATGTAAAAAAAATTAGAACAGATATTTTGCTCCTTTCCTGGCTCTCCAGTTATCTGGATCCAGGATTTTATTTCTTGAATCATGCCATAGGATATTATTTCTGCTGTATGTCTTTGCTAATTGGGTCTGTCATTTCTTTAGTTTGAATAATTTCTCCACCAAAAGCAATCACAACCCTTCCAAAACCTGAGTGATTCTTGTCATAACAGTAATAATAATAACAGAAATAACATTTTCTTCCTAATAATCCAATGAAATGATGAATCTTTTAGGATTCTTTCATAGAAGATTTATTTAATCTATTTAAAGCTTTCTTCTAGTTCTTTAAACATCTGGGATGGAAGAAGAAGAGGGGGGATGTTGTTATATCGGGTTACAGAACTCATTTTGTCTGTCTTTTGTTGTATTGAATAGAATGCTGTTCTTCCAGTTGGAAAGAACTGGCTTAAAATGTGGTCTCAGTCATTTACTAGCTGTATGACCCTGGACAAGTCAGTTTCCATATCTGTAAAATGAAGATGTTAATAGTACCTATTGGGGTTTTTGTGAGGAGAAAATAAAATAATAATTATAAAGCATTTAATGTAGTGCCTGGCACATAGTAGGTGCTATATAAATATTAGTTGTTGTCATTATTATTATTAGCATTAGTTTAGCTCTCATATTTATTGAATGATTGATTCATAACCTTTTCAGGTTATATGTAGTTATTCTAGAGCAGGGTTTGGCAAACTGAAGCCCTTGGATCAATTCCATTCTGCAGACCTGGTGGTTTTTTGTTTGTTTTTATTTTTATTATTTTAAAATCATTCTTCACTTGTTGGGGTAATTTAGTCTGCTGGCCAGTGTTTGCCAATTCATGTTCTGGAGCATGATGCTATCTACTGGGTCTAGCATAATTCTTTTGGAACTTTAAGCCTAACTATGCTTACTGGTATGACTGATTCATCTGAATAAGCACCATTGAGGCTCACCTGTGAAAACTGTATGATACCTAAGAATCTCCCTTGTTACTTTTGGTAGACTTTCAACTTTTGCCTCTTGAACCCTTCTTTTGGCTCAGCATTACTTTAGTTATCCAGCTACAGACAAAGGAGAGGAATGTTGTAGAGGGAGGATATAAACATATAAGAGATATTGAAATGGTCCTCAATATATTGTATTTTAATGACATTGAAATTTGTCACAGATATTTTATTAAGCTCTTATAATATGAGATAAATACTATGAAAATTTTGAATTTTTTTTTTTCCTTGAGGCTGGTGTTAAGTGACTTGCCCAGGGTCACACAGCTAGGAAGTGTGTAAGTGTCTGATATCAGATTTGAACTCGGGTCCTCCTGAATTCAGGGCTGGTGCTCTATCCACTGCGACACCTAGCTGCCCCCTTGAATTTAATTGAATTAATTAATTTGAAATGTTGCTTTTACATATATGTTCTCACTTCATTTGTAGTTATAAGGTTGATTTGGAAAAGGATGAATCTTATTCCAATTTTTGACATGGGAAAATAGAAACACAAAACTTTGTTCTTAGCATAGGAAGAAACATTTAAGTGACATAATGGGTAGAGTGCTGGACCTGAATCAGGAAGACCTAATTTCAAATATAGCCTCAGGCAAATTTATCAGCTGTAACCCTAGGCATGGCATTTTGTCTCATCTGTAAAATAGGGATGAGAATAATAATATCTACCTCCTGGGTTGGTTGTAAGAATACATTGAGATAATATTTATAAAATGCTTTGTAAACCTTGAAGCCCTATGTAGCTAATTATTGTTACCTTTGATGGGACCTTGACTTTGTCATTTCTGCTGCATACCTCCTGTTTGTCCTATATAAGCTTACTAATTACCAAATAACTGGGACAAAATTGAAAGATTTACTCTGATGATCAAAGTTATAGCTTTGTTTCAATTTCTGTAGAGATAAGTTTGTTGAATTTTGAGAAATACACTGGACTGGAAATGAGGCAGGAAATCCAGATTAGTCCTGGCTCTGTCCTGTGTAATTTTATGCACATCACTTAATCTTTGTGGGCATTAATTCCTCACCTTTAAAATGAAATCCAGAATGAAAACTTTAGTCCTTTCATGTTTTAGAGTTCTATGACTGACCTTTTTTTCTCTCTTCTTTTAAAAAAAATTGTTTACTATAGGTTTACCAAGTTGAAGAGCCTTAATCTTTCCAATAACCATCTAGGAGATTTTCCTCTGGCAGTATGCAATATCCCAACCTTGACTGAGCTGAATGTGTCCTGCAACGCCCTAAGAACTGTTCCAGCAATAGCAGGAGATATGCACAAGTATGTTCTGAAAGCCTCATTATAGAGTACAACCCATGATCTTTCTGTATAGGTTTTACAATGTTAAATCATTTTCTTGGCTGTGTTGGTTCCTTAAGTATCAACTTTTCACCCCCCTAATTAAGCAGTTGGAAATTATAGACAAGGTAGAAAACTCATTGGTTTTCTTAAATTTTAGTAACAGAAAAATAAAATTTTAGGATTTTTATTGTTTTGGTAAAACTGAAAAATCTATTTGGGTGGGTGGCTTTCAGTATGTATGAAAGATGTAAAACTTCTCTAATTGCCTGTGTTAAATAGAAAGATTTGGAAATGTTCTCAAAATAACAAGGGATGTGATGGCTGTTTGGACTTTTGCCATAGTTAGCAAATATTGTTCCCCGTTACCCAAGTCAGTAAAACTATTCATCTTTTCGATTTAGTTTTGATTTTTATAGATGTTTAGGATGTTTATCTATGACCACGTTCTCTCTTGTGCCTCACTCCCTCATACTCTGTATTTCTCTGGGTGAATTACAATTCATTTTGCCAGTTGTGTAAGCTATTACTTATACTGGAGTTCTGTGCTCATAAAAAAGAAATGCAGTTTCAAAAATCTGTTGTTTGTGTTTTTCTCTCTCTCTCGCTTTTTGAATAGTTTACAGACCTTTTTGTTGGATGGTAACTATCTTCAGTCCCTTCCTGCTGAGTTGGAGAATATGCAGCAGCTCAGTTACCTAGGACTCTCCTTCAATGAATTCACAGACATTCCAAAAGTTTTGGAGAAACTAACTGCTGTTGATAAACTTTGTATGTCTGGAAATTGTATGGAGATGCTCAACCTGCAGGCTTTAAGAAGAATGCCACACATTAAACATGTGGATTTGAGGTAACCAGTTAATAGGAGTATGTTTTTCCAAGTGAAAAATAGTTAGCAATTTTGGTACTTTCTAATTGAGTTGTTATTTTGTATTTTAGGGTAGGTTGTTCTCCTGTTATTAAGCTTTATTAGGGAGGCTCCCACAACCTTATTTAATGACAGCCTCTGTAAACAAAGCAGGCTAATTGTAGCTAAGGAGCTAAGGGCCACTGGCTGTTTCTGCACATAGTATATAGTACATGGACAGAGATGAGAGATTAATATTTTAGAGGTAACTATGTCATTGGAGAAATCCTTTTTAAATGGTTCTTATCCTCATTGACCTCTTTGTATTATTCACTTTATTAATTGTGCTCTTTTTTCTTGAAACACTTTCCTTGGAGTCTGTGAGTCTACTCTCTCCATTTCTTAGGTAAAACAATGGGCCTGGAGACAAAAAGAGCTGAGTTAAATACTATCTCAGACATTTCCTAGCTGTGTGACTCAAGTTACTTAAGCACCTTCTGCCTCAGTTTCCTCATCTGTAAAATGGGAATAATACTAGCACCTCCCTCCCAGAATTGTTGTAAGCTTCAAGTGAGATGTTGTCTGTTTATTAAAGTGTTTGGCTTGTATTAGGCACTTAATAATAAATGCTGGTTTCCTTCCTTTCTTAAGTTTCTCATTCTCTGTCACACTCACTTTTGTTATCCATAAATGGTATTTCCTAAAACTGCCTTTACCTTCTTTTGCTTATTTGTGCTTTCAAATTAACTTAACTCAAAATTATGAGAATATATGGGATAACTGTTTACAAGTAACTCTGCCCTGTACAAACTTTTATCTCTATCCCTGACTGTTCTGTAAACTTTAGTACTATATTTCAACTCTGTTCTAGACATCTATAGTATAATTGCTTACCTGGCATATCATATGACAAATACAAAAACAAAAAAAACAACACTCACAATCTGTTCTTTCTTGTGATTTTTATGACTTCTGATGGCTTTTACCTATTTCCTGGAGGAAGTAGATACATGAATAGAAGGTTGAACTTTGAGTCAGGAAGAACTACCTCATTTTCTAGCTATTTAAGCCTGGTCAAGTCATGGAACCTCTATCTTAGTTTCCTCATCTGTTAAATGAGTATAATTATGGCATCTCCTTTCTGGGTTTGTTACAAGAATAAAATGAGTTAATATTTGTAAAGTGCATTATAAATCTTAAAGTGTTATGTAAATGGAAGTTGGATAGTAAATGGAATAATGATAGTAATATCTCCTGATTATCTAAACACAACAACTTGAAGTTATACTTTCCTTTTGTTCCTTTGTTCTTATTATATTTTCTCAATTTTCTCTTCAAAATATTTCTCAGATTCTTTCCTTTTTTTTTTTTTTTTTTTTTTTTTTTTTCCTTTTACTACTACCAATAGGAGATAGTCTACTTCATCTTCCTCATTGGACAAATAAAGAAACTTAGACCTAGACAAATGAAATTAATTTCTTGAGTCACATAGGTAGAAATCAGCAGAGATCACCTTATGTCTCTGCCTCTTTTTACTCTTAGCTCAGAGGTTCCCTAACTCAGTTCACAATACCCTTACTATCTCATTTGTTTTTTCATGATGTTCCTAAACCAACCAAACAAAAATATTATCATGTACAAATGACTTAATAAGCATTTATGTCCTAGTAACTTAGTTGTATCTAAAAAGTAATTGGAAGAAAAAGAATATTTTTATTTCATTCTTATATAACCATAATTACTTACTAAAGGGATGTTATCAGTGGGGCACTGAACAACTTCTCAGATCTTGGAATCAGCTTGAACACTGCCAACTTCATTTCCTGTTTCACATCAGTTTTCATGTGATGCTTGTGTTTTTTTTTTTTTTTTTTTTTTTATCACAGCAACCATGGAAAATCTAGTTCTGTAAAAATATGATGTTCAAAAATTAGAAGTTACATATAGAAGCTACATCTCTCATGTAGAAGTTACATATTCAAAAGTACAAGTTAACAAAAAAAAAACACAACCTCACACATTAGAGAATATCATACAAATTAATACATTACAATCTCATATAGAACTGTGAACTACCCAAGGTTAGGAGTTCTTTGGACAGTGTCCGACAGATGTTGAGTATTTCTTGTTTCCCTCAAAAATTTTAAGTTATTTTTTAAATTAAAATTTTAAATTCTACATTTGTCAGTATATGGTTTGTCTTAACTGAGATCTTAACTGAATCCTAGAAGACTGTCTTTTAGTAAACAGGCAAAAATGAAAACAGTGATTCGTCTAGAAAGAAGATATTAGTCATCATAGAACTGCTTTTCTGCATCATGTCAGAGAAGCATTAATTTAAACGATAGTCTTTTCTTCCTTTAAAGATTATGGGTCTTCTTTTTTCATCTCTTTAGACTTATTACTTGTTGATTTACGATTATTAAATCCATTTTGTATGTTTTTGATGAGATACTTTAGCATAGATTTAGAAGCAGTCTGAGAAGGGGTCTTTGCTATTCAGTTCAATCCACTCATTTTTTATAGAGAAGGAAACGGATCCTATGAAGTGGAGTTATTTGTTTGAAGTTATAGAGCTTTTAAGTGTCAGAAACAGCTCAAGGTTAGGTCTCCTGATTTCAGGTCCGGTGTTTGAACCTCTTCTAAGTAAATGATGCTTTCATAGTTAATGAAATACTAGTTGGAGGAAGAATATTTCTAAATTCTGGTGACATTTTGTATCCAATGTGAAGTCAATTTTCTTGCCTGCATACAAGTTCTAGCAGCATAGGTAATCTTGGAATCAGATTTTTATTTTACATCCTGTTTGTAGAATGAAAATAGAGAAGCGAAAGAATAATAGTGGGCCTTATTGGCCTCTGTGCTTTCCTATAGTACATTCCCAGTACACATGCTTTGTCTTCCTCTGCTTTTCATCTGTTCGCTTAACAGTCTATTTATAAGGGTGACATGACACATTCCATCTTTTCCATTTATCGTTAAAACTCATTGATGAGGAAAACTGCCTTACCTTGGTGGTTGGAAGTGAAAATGTTTCCTATAGGCCAGCCTTAATATTTAATGTTCTTTCTCTCAAATGGCCATTATTTGATTTCTAGTGAGTTCCTACCATTCCAATTGAGAACTTGTTTTGGGGGGAAAGAAGATCTTGGAACTTTGTTATTTCAGTAATATCAAATAAAGTTTTTCTGGAGGAAAGTATCATATAGCAAAGTAGGAATTGGGAATTTCCAACTCATTTTTGTAGCAATATATATCCCTTTGTTATGTTGATCAGTATTATCAATTCTCTTCTCCTTTGTATCTTAGTACATCTGACATCTCTTCTCAGGGAACATTTTACAGAAAGCTAGCTGATTCTCTATTATACATTCTCTTAATTTAAACTTGGGTTCTAGTCCAGTCTCTGATTCCTACAGACAGTATGACCTTGCACATATTTTAAGGCCTCTTGGTATGACAGGCAACTCTGGCTCTACAAATGGCAGAGTAGATATCTGCTTCAATAGTGGGCATTTCCTTACTGGATTTCCTTCTGCCAATGGAATCACAGATTGAGTGATTGAGTCTCAATAAAAATAGATACTGCAACCCTTGTTTTCCCCCTATGAACTCTGTTCCACCCTTGGTTTGTTGTGCCTTATCCTGTGACTTGTAGTCACTAAACCTTTGTACGCCAGATTTATATTCATTTTAAACTTTCTCATTCCTAGCAAATCTTAGACACAGCAAAAGCATCAGTAGCTCATTCGCAGCCTGGTGACAGCTTACATTTTCCCCCTTTTCATCAGACTGTGCTGTATTTATAAGTTTTATCAGTTAATTTCTGGATTCAGCCAAAAGCAGGAGAATGTAGTAGAAAAAGATTGAGAGTCTGAAGATAAGGATTCAAATCCTTATTATGTTACTTACTACCTATACAAACTTGGTCAAATGATTTAATCACTTTGGGCATCACTGTTTTCATTTATAAAATGAGAAAAATAGCTGTCCTGCAAAGTCCCATTCTAAATCTTAGGATAATTGAGGTATTATCTCTCTATTCCCCTATTTATTTTCTTGAAGATTTGAATATTTCTTCGTAATGGACATTCCAGGAAGTTTGGGCTTTTTGCCTGTATGTTGTCTCCAGTATGATATCCATGGTTCTCTTTTTGCTGAAGTAAATTAAGTCTGTAATACGATCCTCTTAAACTATGCTAATTTTAATTTTAATTTTAAACTTATGCTAATTTTTCCCAAACCATAATTCTCTCCATCATATTTAAGAATGTATCATCTAAGTTAAAATCCTTGTGAGTTACAAAATAGGGAGAATTAGTAGAGCTAGCCATTTAGACTAATCCAGAGAGCCGAGAATGAAATAGTAAGCCTCTGAAGTACCTGGTACCACCAAAGTGAGAATGAGTTTATATTTCTAATGTAGAAATTAAATAACATCTTTATTTGAATTTTCTTCCTTCTTGTCCTAAGATTGAATGTAATTAGGAAGCTGATGATGGTGCAGGAGGTAGACTTCCTTCCACATGTGACTCAACTTGATTTGCGAGATAATAAACTTGGTGATCTGGATGCTACAGTTTTCAACAATCTTGAAGTTCTGCACTGTGAAAGGAATCAGTTGGTGACACTCAATGTTTGTGGCTATTTGCTAAAAGCACTCTATGCTTCTTCAAATGGTAAGTGATTCAAGTAGCACCGTCCTTCTGCTACCTGTGCTTCCTACTTCCAGCATTGTGTCTGCCTTCCTTCCTCAGCCATCATGTAATTGAAAATGTTAAATGTCCTAGGTGTTGGACATGAAGGAGGGGAAAATTCTGATTTGGTGGCAAGAGTAGAACATGGAAAGTTGTAGTTCTTCTGTTGTTCCTCATAATATTTTATTGTAATTATTAAGTTTAGTAATCTCCTTTTCTGTCAATGTCTGTTCTCCTTAGAAGTGTGTGTGTGTGTGTGTGTGTGTGTGTGTGTGTGTGTGTGTGTGTGTGTGTGTGTGTGTGTGTGTGTGTAACCTAGCCTTTTTTTAGAGCTGTTTGGTAACTATATCTCTGAGGACCAGAACAAGAATCTATTCTACAGCAATAGATTAATTGTATAGAAAAAGCATCATATTTAGTGGAGAGAATCCTGGATTTAGAATCAGAAGAACTGGGTTCAAATTCTGTATGACTTTGTGCAAATCTCTGGGCCTCAGTTTTTTCATCTACAAAGTGAATAACACAAGCATTTATTACATCCATCTCAAAGGAGTGGCATAAAGAAAGCATTTTGTAAATTATAAAATGTTAAATAAATGCACTCTTTTTGTTATTGATATTAAATAACTAAAAAGGGAGGCTAGCTAATAAGCTAAGGTAATATTGATGCAAGGGAATATCTTTCCAGGGCTTTTTCATTGGATGATATCCTGGAATCCAAATATGGACAAATTACAGGAAGTCTATGAACTTGGATGGGTAAAAATTATAACACTATTTCAATATAATTGGTTTCCTTTACATTCTTTATATTTTATTCATTCAAAAACATTCTGAGAAACGTCCTGAAACTTGACCAGACTGCCAAAAGGAGAGTATGACACAAACAGGTCAAGAATTCCGATCTAGTCCAAGGATTCTTAACCTAATTTTAATAGAAGAAACTGAATCCTAGACAGGTCAACTGATTTACTCAAGATTATACGTATGGTAAATAGTTTTCTGAAAATAAGTCCAGAACATTTTCTATGAATCAAGGAAAGCACTATTTAGGGCTAAGGCTAACTGGAAATGTCATAAAGAAGAAATATATGAGGAAATAAGACCATTTTTGAAATCTATTCAAGAGAGTTTAGTAATAACTACATGATATATAATTTACATAGTGTTTCAATAAAGGCTTACAAAGGACTTTATATATATATATATAATATATAATATAATAATATAATAATATATATATATTATATTATATATATATTATATAATATATATATAAAATATAATATATATATATATGTGTGTGTGTGTGTGTGTGTGTGTGTGTGTGTGTGTGTGTGTGTATGTGTATGTGTATCATTTCACTTCATCTTCACAACAACCCACTTTCCAATATATTTAATAAAATATTTCTTGCTCATAATTTGAAAGTTAGTGGCAATTCCTTTTTTAAAATGTTTTTATTTACTTAAAACAAATACAAAATTGGAAAAAAACAAAAACAAAAAATAGTGGCAATTCTGATAAACAAAGATCACAGGGAAATAATCCATAAAGTGAAGATTTCAGGCCCTCTTTCAGTTAAAAAAAAGTCTCTTTAACAGATGCTTTTAAAATTATCCTTTTTTTGCTTAGCACTTTTTTTAGGATTTTGAAGAAATATTTGCTAGACTTCAGCCCTCAAAGAACTTAGTTTTTTGGGGGAAATAAGACATGTAATTATTATAAAAAAATATGAAACAAAATATAATCACATCCTTAATTATATACTATGGATTATATGTACCATACAGATTTGGAAATGGGCAAAATCAGTATGAGCTAAATAGTGAAGAATGATTAGGCTTAGGATAGAGAAAAAGGGAATCATTCCACATTTATTAAGCACTACTATTCCATATGAATTGGAGCAAAATCACAAGGGTAGGAATGAGCTTGATAGGTTCAGGGGACTGTGATAAGATGATACTTTGAAACGTTAACTCTGACAGGGCAAGGAACTTAAGACTCAGTCTAGGAAACATTAAGGTTCTAAGGCAGGGAAGTAGTATGTTAAAAATAATATTGTACAATTGCTATAAAGTATAGTGAATAGTGAGGCTGTTTAAAGTAAGAGAACCCAGAGTCACGGAACTAATTACTTCAGCCATCCAGGCATTCACAAAGTTTCTGCCAGGGCACATGTTAAAGGGGAGCAATGAAGAACAATTTTGAAAGAATCATTAGTAAGCCAGTTCAGCAAACATTGTATACTAGGGACATGCTGAGGCCTATGCCTGCAAAGGTGAAAGAAAACAGTCCCAGCCTCAAATTAATTTATGAAGTAATGGGATAAAAGAATAATAAAATATAACATTTTATATGGGCTATAAGAAACTTAAGGAAAGAACAGTTACAACTTGCTTGAAATGTGTAGCAGTCTCTTAAATAGGAATCAAGCTTAGAGAGACAATATAGGCCATAGATGCAGATTGGGATGTCTTTGATTATTGAAGGGATTATTGAAATCAGAAGAGTAGGTGAATTTCTCAGAGGAGTCAGTGAAAGCAATGAAGAGATAGGAGAGGAACAGGGACAAGGGGATCACAATATCATAAAACCCCATGCCTTAGGGAGGTTGAACATAAGGACAGTTGAGAACAGATACTGGATTTAACTAGAGAGAGAGTCATTGGTGATTAAAAGTAGTTTGGGACAGTGGTAGAAGTAGAAAGCTACAGGAAATTCCCAGTATCAAAGATGCATAAAATTAATTTGTTAATCTATCAATTTTAACAGCATACATGCCAAGAAGAAGAATGGAAAGCTAGATACATGAGTGGGGGAAAAGTGATAAAACTGTTAGTCCATCAGAGAAGTTTTGATTGCATGCAAAAGATCCATTTAGTGTTGGTTTTTTATTATTTTTTAAAATTGTATCAGAGTCAATGCAAGGGGAGAAAAAAAAAAGATAATGATATCTAATCAACAGATTTCTGTGCCATTTTTACAGTATTTTCATTGCTAGTTTTTTTTTTTCCCCCCCTTCCCTTAGAACTTGTACAACTTGATATTTACCCAGTTCCAAATCATCTGACATTCATGGATGTTTCGAGGTAAGAACTCAATGTGCTAGAATTGAAATGTTTATTTAAATTGTTTAAAAGTTCCAGCTGAATTCATGTCTAAATACTTTCTTGAATGTAAAAAATGTATTTGAAACTTCAATGTTGTTTCATCAGTTTTTAACTTTTAGGCTCTAAAAGAGTACCTGAGAAATCTCTCCATTAAAATGCTTTATTCACAGTAGCATAAGTACTACTATAAGAATGTGTCATAGTCCAGATATAAACACTTGCATTCAATACCGTAATATAGCCTAGTTAGTCACCAATAAACCAAGATGATGCATGGGGGGTGGGGGAGGATTCTTAATTTTTTGGTCTAATTTTGTCATATCAGTTAACTGAGCATCTTTTGACTAGAGCTCTGATAGTGGAGAAGCAGAATGTTGTGATGAAAAGAGCAATGAAGTAGAAAATTTAAGGATGCCTCAGTTCAGCCAGTAATTATCACTCTGTGCAAGACATTTTGGACCTTGTTTTTTGTTTTATCTTTGTAAGAAAAGACTTTAACTGCATGATTTCTCCATTTTGCTTTGTACTCTATATAAACTGTGCTCTAAGATTTTTCTTTACATGAATTAGGGGGAGGTGTAGCTAATTTAACTTATACTGAATGACATTCTCCCACTAGAGTCTGCATTTCTGTCTTTCCCTTGTGGCATTTTTAGCTATGTCTCCTACCAAAGGATCCTGGTTCATAAAAATCAAGATTTGGATTACATGTTCTGACCAGTCCCTTGGTCTCATTTTTAAGAGGAAATTTAAATCATGTTTGGGCACAAAATTGTGCCAGACCTTGGCATTTATGCCCAACATCCTCCTGTTGAAAAGAATGTTATAATAAAGTTGATTCTAAAGTATTAGAGGTATTTGTGACTCTATTGTAAACATGCACATACTTAAATATAGTTTGAATATAATAAATATATATAAAATATAGTATAATTATATAATTGCTATAGATATAAATATAGTTTGTGCTTAAATATAAATAACATTTAAAAGTATAAAATTCAGTTTACCAAAATGAGTTTTAGAATTCCAGGCATCTAGAAGGGAACATAGCATATGGGGAGTGGGGCCCAGGATATATAGACTGCCTATATATGCTTAACCCTATAAAGTTAACTTTATATTTTCTTAGAAAATGCAATAAAGTAATTTACCTAATTTTCCTCTATATTTCACAAACTGGCTGAAGACAATTTCAAAGGAGCAGGTCTAAAAATACATTTAACAGTAGTCACAATGACATGAGATACAGATGGCTTCCCATGCTGATTGTTTTAAAGGAAAGTATTTATTTAGTTGTACGGAGGGTTTCTGGCATTATTGTTTTAAAAATAATATATCACCATACTTTTAATCATCACATGTATGACATATCATTGAACAAATTTTGTCTTTGATTGTGAATAAGTAACTTTGGGCAATTTAGCACTTGAATAAGTGTTTAAATTTTTCCTATCCCAAATTGCAATGTTATCCTTGTTATTTTTAAAAATTATGTGAACCTTTTATTCTCTCTTTCTTCTTAAATATATAGTTTACACATTGTGATCTAAAGGACAAAGACTTAGACTTAAAAAAAAGAGGTTGTCTTTGGCATCTCTTTGATCCTAGGACCAAAACCCTAGCTGAAAAATAATTTTAAAAAAATGTATCTTGATTTGTAGGAACCACCTGGAAAGTGTGCCTGAGTGGGTATGTGAGAGCCGCAAGCTAGAAGTGTTGGACATTGGTCATAACCAGATCCGTGAGCTCCCTGCACGGTAAGTATAATAGACAAAAGGACTAAACCTGGAACTAGAAGTCACACAGAAAGAACTGCTGAGTTAGTATGTATCTTGTTACTGTGACAGAAATGCTTGTTTTCATCTTTTGTTTGGTATCTTTTACCTCATGTGGTGTCATCGGGCTATAAACTTGGCCTGGCCTTTTCTTCTTTACTTTCATGCAGTGAAAACAGAATGTGGCTTTGGATTTTAGCCAAACATTTTAAAGCAGTACAGGGTTAGTAGTGGAAATTTTTTATTTCATTTCATAAGCCAAAAGGAATGTTCAAAAACGTGGCAAGCCATCTGATGGAGCCACCTATAGGATCTTGATCCTTTTGGAATGTACATATGTACAAATTGACTGTAACTAATGACTGCCTCAGCTATTCAACATAGTTCTTAAAAAGACATTTTCACAGATTTTTAGGTTGTTAAACCTGACACTGAGAGGCAGATTTTTGTTTTTCCCAATATGAAATCTGTGCCCAGAAACTTTTCCTTTTCCTCTTTTTCTCTTATCTTTCTCTCTTGTCCCCAATTTTCTTTTGTTTCCTAATCTTTAATGAAGTGACCTCCTGGGTTTATAGAGAGACTATATGATTTCCAGTGACCCACCAAAAAACAAAACAAAAAGAACCAAACACCACACCAGACATATCCTTTATTTTCAAATTGTCAAAATGTGCAGCTAAATATTTTGGGGATATCAAACTAGATGATTGTTGATTCAAAGTACCTTCAATCCCTTACTAGTCTTCCACTGGTCAGTAAATCTGAGAAAACATATGGTACCATGTTTGTTCATTTAGTTAAATAGGGCCAGGTTCTTTCATGAAAACACCATTAAAGGAGTGTATAAATCTCTTTTCATGGGAACTTTTATATAAGAAAATCCTTCAAAATAACTACTTCTTGATGGATAATAAAATCACACTTTCTGTTAAAGAATTAGGTAGTTATGGAATATACATGATTAGTTGACTTGACCAATAGGCAGAGAGTCATTTCAATCAAATACTAATAAAGCAAAGGTTATTTTTTTTAATTCCTAACTAAATGTAGCTCCCTTGCAAATGTAGAGTCTTTATTACTATAGAGAATAATTAAGTATATGTGGAGCAATGCCTTACTAAAATAACTCTTTAAGAACATATTATATTGATATTGGGTTAGTAGCCTCTCAGGAGAATAGGGATATTAAACAATTTACTCAGTAGGAAAAGGGGTATTTAAGAAGGCCTTAGGATAAGAAGAGACTTCAGAAGCATTTAGTACAAACCTCTTCCTGAATAAAGTTTCTCTTTACAAAATATTGGCAAATGGTCAGCCAGTCTTTGACCAGGAGAAATCACTCCTTTCCAGGACCATCCATTCTACTTTTGGATAGCTTTTGTTAGGAAGTTCTTTCTTCAAGCCTAATCTGTTTTCTGGCAGCTTTCATCCATCCTTCCTGATTCTGTTCCCTGGACAGAACTAGATTTTTCCCTTCTTCAGTCATATCCACCGTTTCCTTCAGGGTCTTGGAAAGTAATGCATTTGGTCTAGCAACTTGAATTCATTAAGGACATATAGGTTACCTTTTTACTATCTTCCTAATTTGGGACATCAATCCCTGAGGAGTCATTTCTGGTCTGACCTTTCCAGACAGTGCTTTTTCTCCTTTGCAGAGAAAACAAGCTAAATAAGGATTGAGCAGTTCTTTCTTCCTTCGGTCATGTCATTCACCATAAGCAGTAGTCCTTATATACCTTCTTGATGTAGTTGTCATTGAAAAAAATTTTTTTTATTCTTCTTTTTCTTTGTTAACTTCAGGTCATCTGGAGTCTTAAAAACTCTAATATAAATCTTATGAAATGGTGTCATATTTTTGGATTCTACTTCCCTTATCTGTCTTCTAGTCCATCATCTTTTTGAATTTTAGTTGATTGATGAGTTCCTTTTTGGACTCTTGAGACAAATTCCCTTTTTCATTGTCATCTTTTTTTTTTTTTTTTCCTTAAATTTATGTTTTTTAGAAATTTCTTCTTCAGTTTCCTTCCCATCCCAGGCCAGTGGCTGTGAAAAATTTTAGTCCATAAGATCTCATTTATCCTTTTTCTTTATTCTTTGAAATCTCTTTTTTACAAATCTAGGGTGTCTATCAGTCTATACCTGACTTTCTTTTCTTTGTTTATCACAAATTCTAACATGAATAACACTTTCCTCCTGAGTTTGTATCTTAACTTATTCTTATTCCTTGTAGATGGGAATTAGATCAAGAATGGCAGTTATTTCTTCCACTTTCTAAAGGTTGAAATTATCATTAAATCAGTTCCATAGAATTGTTATAGGCTTTTTTTTTTTTTTTTTTTTTTTTTTTAAATCAGAGTGAGCTCCATTAGAGGTCCAGATGATTAAAGTCCCCCAGCATGACAAAATGATATCTACATGTCAAGTTTGTGATGACTTTGCTAATTATTTATTCATCTAATTTGTTCCTTTTGTATAAGTCACACTATACCTTTCTAGAACTATATTCCATTCATATATTTCATCCCACCAAATGCCAATGATATGAAAAATATGTTCTTTTGGGCCACAATGTCTAATTTGTCTTGTACATCCAAAGTATTGGGTTTTGTTGCCGGTTCTTTTCTTTGATTTCTGTGATACTCTGTACTGCTATTCTTCCTACATTGTGGCTTCTGTCTATTTCATGAATGTTTGAGTGAATTTTTTCCTTTTCTTTTTCAACATAAAAACCCTTTGGATTATTTTTGCAAGATTCTAGGCAAATTTATTCTTAACAGACTTAAAAAAAAAAAAAAAGTATGTTCCATCTTTGGCCAGAAGAATGTCATTTTTATAGTTTAAGCTAGGGTCCAAATCTAAATCCCATCCTTAAACACATATTTTTAAAGTTATTTTCCCAAATTTGCCTTTTTCTCTTTTCAAGACCTTGCTTCTATAGACCAGAAGTCCTTTGGGCCTCTTTAGAATTTTCTTCTCTTCTCATATTGAACCTTCCTCTTCCCCGCCCCCCCTCGTGTTTTATTTATTTATTTATTATTTTTTTTTATTTTAAGAAATACTTCATTCTATCGGATAGCCTGAAAAGATGAGACATTCTTCCAGCCTTTTTGGCCTTCTCTTCTAGGATGAAGACCAGAATGCACTTAGATCATAGATAACCACTATGAATCTTGTTGCAAAATTCTTGGTTCTCCATACTCATTGAAAGTGAGATCCTTGACCTTCCCCCCCTTTCTTGCCTAGCACCTCTGTTAGAGAGCTTTCTAGTGTCTGACCTGTAGAATTTCCTCAAATAAAGTTATTGCAAAGTCTCATGTTCTCTCTTTTCTCACTCCATACTAAAAGATTTTCATTAGCAAGCTGATAAAAGTCCACACCTAATTTAAGCACATAGAACCTATTAAATCTTTAATTGCAGTATATTCCTTCAGGCAACATCTTTATAATATCTGAGATACAGTCATGGAATTTATTGCCTATATTCTAGTTCTCAGAGGCAACTAGGTGGTATGGTGACTAGAATACTGGGCCTGGATTCAAATCTATCTTTAGACACTTATTAACTGTGTGACTGGGCAAGTGAGTTAACTGCTGTCTACCTTAGTTTCTTCAACTGTAAAATGGGAAAAATAACAACACTTTACATTTCAGAGTTGTGAGGATCAGATGAGGTATTTGTTAAGCATTTACTATGTACCTGGTACATAGTTTAAAGAGTTTAATAAATGCTTGTTGTCTTCCTTCATATGTTAAAGACAAAACCAAAAGAAAATATAGCTGACCTTTAATCAGAATTTTTCCCAAAGATATTTAATCTTAAAATTTTATGTTTTATGTGTTTATGGAAACTTATTATTAATAATCATAATGATAATAATTATCACATAAAGTATCTATAGAGGCAGCTATGGGACTAAGTGGGGAGAACCTGGACCTGAAACACTAGCTGTGTGCCTCTGGACAAGTCACGTAACTTCTGCTTTCTTTAATCTATTGGAGAAGGAAATGACAAGCCTCCTTAGTATCTTTGCCAAGAAAACCTTATATGATGTCACAAACAAATGGACATTTGTTGAATGATCAACAAATATATTATCTATACCTTTTGTCAGGCACTGTACTAAATGCTTTACAAATATTATCGCATTTTTATCATCCCAATGATCCTGTGGGGTAGGTGCTGAGAAATGTTACTCCTAAGCAAAAAGCTGCATATTATATGAGTTAATGTCTCAATGTTGAAATTCAACATAAGAGAAGAGAAGTAGGAGAAAAAAGCAGAATTTGTTACTCATATTTTTTAAATGAATGTTAGTTTTTTTTACATGTGGGAAATAAATAAATCTTAGGAGAAACTCAGTGCCCAAATTTTATCTGTATTGGAAACCAGTATCAGAAATAACCCAGAAATGAGTTATATCTTATGCATGATTAAATGTACGTTCTTGGGGTGGAAATCAGATGATAGATAAATACTATGTCTCTTGTGTGTGTGTGAGTGTGTACATATATCTATTTCTGTCTTTCTATAATATTTTCAAAAGTTATGTATTCCTACTCCAAACTGAGCTATATTAGCTAATATTAAATTAACTAACTCTTCCATGGTATCTTTCTCAGTCCCTAGCTTTTTAGCAAATATGGCCAGAATCTGATTTTATTGGTTATAGCAGTGTTAGAAGCTCCACCCCAGTAGAAATGTCATTTTAAATCTTCTCATCCAACAATTTTCTTTCATTTTACCTCTAATCATCAATAGGAAGGAAAAAAAAAAAAAAAAAACATGCCCAAACTTGCAAACAACTGTTCAAATATCAAGATAGAAAAACAGATTAGATGAATTTTATTCCCAACACAAGTCTTTTATATTCATTTTAGTATTAAACAAAAACAAAATAGGAATCTCCTTCCCTCCCCCCTCAAAAAAAAGAAAAAAAGAAAAAAAAATGCAAACACATACAGGTTGAGAGACAAAGGTAAAAAACCCTGTCAAACTACAAGTGAAGAAAGAGTAGTATAGATTAGACTTTTCCTTATGTATGTGGGGGTGGGGGGAAGAAAGAAAAACTTCCAAGAGGCACATAGGTGATATAATAAATGGAGAACTGGCCCTGGAGTCAGGAGGATCCAAGTTCAGATGTAGTCTCAGACACTTAATTAAGCTGTATGACCTTGGGCAAGTCACTTCTTTCCCAATTACTTCCTTTGATTAATTGATAATTAATCAAAAATATTTGTACCACATTTCCTCACTAAGTAGTATGATTGATTCTTTAGAGAATAATTGGATAACTGCCATATTCAAAGCCTTTTCTTCTTCCTTTCCCACATTTTTTTTCCCCTTCCATTTTTTCTTTTCTTTTTTTTTTTTTTCCCCTTTAGAGGAAAATTGATTTATTGACTAATGAGTATACTATAGTTATATGTAGAGTTCTTTAGTTGTTTTTCAGTCTGACTCTTCATGATCCCATTTGCAGTTTTCTTGGCAAAGATACTGGAGTAGTTTGCCATTTCCTTTTCCAGCTTATTTTGCAGATGAGGAAACTGAGGCAGAGTTTAAGTTACTTGCCCAGGATCACACTGTTAGTAAGTGTCTGAGGTCATATTTGAACTCAGGAAGATGAATTTTCTTGACTCCAGGCCAGCACTCTATTCACTCTGCCACTTAGTAAGTTACTGATAACTTGTATGTTTCTAATAAAATTTTGAGAGTTCATCAGTCTTTTATTTCTTTAAAGTTTACTCAAGTTATTTGTTTTTAAAGGAACAGAAAAATTTGAGATGGAGATAAACGCCTACCTTGCGCTGAAACAGACTTGTCAGTTGCTTAGACCCTTTTGATCTATGTAGCTTTATGAGGTGGAGGGGAGACAGATTTTTGCTATATTTAATTTTTTTAGCTTTTTCTCAATTCTTTTTCTTCTTAAATCTGTTGTGTTTTTCAGCTTGTTTTATAATAGTAGTCTTCGTAAACTGCTGGTAGGACATAACCAACTTACCAAGCTACCAGAAAGACTGGAGAGAACCCAAGTAGAGGTCCTGGATGTTCAGCACAACCAGCTTGTTGAGTTACCACCCAATCTCCTGATGAAGGCTGACAGGTAAGGGAGCCACAGGAACAGCTAGTTCTATTGTTTCCATTAAGACTTAAAGTCCATGGGATCAAGGTCTAGTATTAAGGCAGGGAGGGGATTTAGAGTGGAAGTGGTTTGGAGAACACAAGTAGCATGCTGTCTTTTGTGTGGTCTTTGGCCACAGTAGACAATCTTCAGGAGAGAAACCAAATATGGTTGCCCATACTTTTGCTTTTTCAGAGCTTATCACCTTATTTAATTTGTGTGAACTTTCTGACTTTTCTTTCAGTTTTATACTATGTTTGTGGGCAGATGCTACAGATAAGCTCTTTGTTTTTAAAACCAGGCATATTATTTCCCTTGCCTTTTCCCTACATTTTTGAATTTTGCTACTTTTCCCAAAATTTAATACCAACATGGTTTTGCTAGAAATGGGTAGGGTACTCACTGTCTTAATTTTCATTATGTTATGACTCTTTTTGCAATATACATTTGTGAGTTTTGGTGATAAATGTAGCTTTATTTGGAAGAGTGCCTTGAGTTTTTTGCCCTTTCCTATCTGTGTTGAAGCATTTGCCTCAATTAGAAGAAAAAAATTCCCAATTACGGAGAATTTTAACCATTTCTTACTTTTTGCTTATTTAAATGTTTCTAGGTTTTTGAGTTACTGCTTTATGTAGTAACCTTTCTATAAGGAGTAGAATACAGAGTAGACTTAGAACTTTCAAGCTATTCTTGTCCCAAAGTGGATAGCATTTGGCAAACATTGATTGTATCATTTGCATTTGTGTTGTATTGTGCTATGGTAGGCATTAGCAATACACTCCTGTCTTTTCAAAGAGCTTACTGTTTAGTTGGGAATATAAGAAGTATCCACAGAAAGTGATCATACACATTATAATATAAATATAAAGGAGAGGCCCAGGCAGAGTAATATCAAGGATATAAGAGGGCACCTTCACTTAGCTCTGGGGAGATCACGGGAAGTTTAGTGGAAGAGTTGGTATATAAAGTGGGTCTTAAAGTAAAGGAAGGATTGAAATGTGGGTATGAACAGATAATTCCAGGATTCAAATGATGGCATAAAGAAAAGGCATGTGGACAAGAGGATAGGACAGCATTGGAAAAACAGTGAACAGAAAGGATCTGTTTGAGCAAAGAGTGACAGCAGGTTAAGAAGTGACTGGAAAAAGATAAATTAAAAGCAAATTAAAGAGGATCTTACATGCCAGGGTAAGAACTTTATACCTTTTTCCATAGGTAATAGGAAGCCATTGAAGGTTTCTGAGCATAAAAGTGATATAGTCTCCATACAACATTGTGCAGGATACATTGGAAAGGCAAGAGACTAGAAGTAGTGAAACCAACAGTACAGGCAGGAGATGATAAGGACCTGAATTAAAATAGTTGCAGTAGCAATGGAAAGGGAAGGGGGGGGACTAAGAGTTTTGGATGAATTTAATCTTCCCTCATCTTTTTTCCCTCCCCAGACCTAAGAGGACTATAAGAGAAAACTCTAAGGTTTTGAGCATAGGTGCCTGGGAAACATAATGACTCTTAATTGGTAACATTGTCTTCAGGGGTCCAACACTTTCTGCCACATGATACTTGTTATACAAATTGTTGATGGACTGAAAGAGTTAATTTGCTACCCACCCTCAGCTCTTAAACACAAAAGCTATGAATGAATGACTTTGGATTCCCCAAAATGTACAGCTTAAGATGCTTACTAACTAGTATGGCATTTAAGACTTTCTTTATTCTGATGCCATCCCACTTTGCTTTGCTTCATGTCACAGGCTCTACACTAAACCAGAGAATAACAGTTGCTATTTCTTCAACAAGACCTTCCTCTATCCCTTTGCCAATGCCATTCATTATGCCTAGAATACTCTTGCTCTACCTCTCATATGCACACTAATAGCTACTTAAACACACATACATATACACACACACACATATACATCTGCACACAATACATGCACACACTCTCTCTGTTGAAATCCTATACATCTTTTGAAGCTTAACTGAGATGGGGGACTCAAAGCCCTAAAGTTTTTATCCATCGCCTCCCCGTCACAACATTCAGTTATGTGATAGAACATTGAGTTCTATCGTAGAAACACTTGACTAATAGTCATACTGCTGTTTAGTATGTTATTTACAAGAGAGAGTGTAAGACTTCAGTTGGTAGCAGTGTCCTTAAGTGGTTCAGTGTCTCCTTGATGGGGGGGGGGTCACCTTCTTGTTTGCCATAACAAACGACAGTTGCTTGCACAGCATCCATGCAAATTCCCCCCCCCAAAAAAAAAACAGGAATTAAAAAGCAATCCCTTGAGTCATTCTCTTGATGAAACTTCATATTTAAAAACCATGCTGGCTTCCAAAAGATGTTTGTCATCTTGATAGCCAAATATCAAGTCTTACATTGAGCTTTTTTCTTTACTAATTAACTTTCCCTGCTATAGGAAGTCTGAGTGTGCTCTTTCTCAATTGCTTGATTCTCTAAAATATTAAGACTTTCGGGTGGTATCCTTTGAATAATTCTGCTCTGCCTTGAAAGTAGAAAGGCATTTGGCTCGTTCTTTAGCCAACTAGATAGCCAAGCTATTTATGTCTTTTTGACTTTTAGTGATAACTCTCTCCTAAAGGTAGATCAGATCAGTATTTTTATGGTAGTTTTTATGGTAGATCATTTGACTTATGATTTTGCTGCCCTTGTTTAGCTTTGAATGTTGTTTTATTTTAAGTTGCATTTCAGTAATACTCAAACTGTAGAACAGATGCATGAAGTGTGATGGGCCATATGTTCCTGAGGATTTGGCTGTGAGTTTGTATCTTTTGATCAGGAGAGGATTTAGTTCTATTGGTTGAACTGGGAAATAGTCCAATCTGGATCATATTGGCATGGATCTCTCTCTTTCCATCTCCCATTCACTTGATAGTGAGGATTTTCTTGGCTGAAAGTAAAACCAGAGGGACTTTCAGTTAATCAGTTCAGTTTTTACTGGCAGATGCTGCTAGGAAAGTAGATAATTCCTAAGGGTCACTAAAGTGTGTCAGGACTGACAGGGACACTGCTGACCTTCTGCTCCAAACCTGCATTCTGGGAAGTGACTGGCCTCCTGTCCACTCTGCATCTTAACTTTCCTTTGATGGCTGAGTCCTTTCTTCTGATGAAGTCAATTCAGCTTAATAGGATAGGTTGGCTGACCAAATAAAAAGGAACAATGTGTGGGTGGATGGGGTAGTGTAAGGGGGATGGGAGCTATAGATATATAGAGATATACATAGTTATAACACTTTCCCAGAAATTCCTCTAATTATTATCTTTTTGTAGAGAGAATTAAAAACATACTTTAATCTTCTATACAGAAAAAATTTATACTAACCTACATAATAATATGTAGTTAATTTATATAATTAGATTCTGGGTTAATCTGCATATTAACTTATAATATATAGCTAATGTAATATATGGATATGTATATCCACATAAAGATTAAAAACAGACTATATATAGGCATAGATAAAATAGTCTGTTTTTAATCTCATCACAAAGATAAGATTAATATGTTTGACATTTCTGGGAAAATGATATATCAATATAGATATATGTGTATATCTATATAGAAATATCAATACATGAATATTTTTATCCTCTTACTATAAATATAGAATTTAAAAGTATGAAAATATGTGGAAATGGGTTGTGATTAAAGAGATATGTAAAAATGTGATTTTTCTCTCCTCCTCACAAGGATAGGATTTGAAAGCATTTCTAGAAAATTTTGTAAGCATATATACATACATACATACGTACGCGCGCGCGCACACACACACACACAGCAACAGGGCTATTGTGGGTAGGGTTTTATTGTTAGAGGGCATATAAAAATTTAGGGGGAGGGAATCCTGTGTTTACTCCTTTCTATGTATTGGAATAATTTCTAGCCACTGTTAACTAGACTTATTGAGAGGAAGCCAGCCAGTAATGGAGGACACAGGAGTAGCTGCGAAAACAAAAGCCTAATTCCCTTCCTCCTTTAGATTGGGGCTTCATAAACTTTTTCCATTCATGATCCCTTTTTGCTTGAGAAATTTTTATATGACCATGGGTACGTACACACACACACACACACACACACACACACACACACACACACACACACACATAAATTAAATATATTGCAGAAAGTTAATAAAACATGTGAAAGTGGGAGAGTTGAGATTTGGCAATTCAAAAGCAAATGAAGGAAGCACTGTGTATTCATAATGAGCTCCTAGCCTCCTACACCTTCCCTTGGGTAGTTGAATCTTCCCCAACTGGTACTGTGAAGTTGATTTTTTTTTTTTAACCCCAATATAATGTGCTAACAAACTCCCTTGTCTTTAAAGATCTTTTGGGATAAGGGTCATATATGTAAAAGTAGAAGGTGCCTCTGAGGCCATTTCTTCTAATCAATTCATTTTGCAGATGAGGAAACAGTCCCACAAAGGTTGTAATTTGCCAAGGATTATATTATATTGCCCAAGGAGAGATCATCAGAGATAGATTTGAATCTAGGTCCTTTGTTACTTTGTCACTAAACCTTTCCCTATTCACACTGACAGATTAAGTATTTCTCCCATTTTTGTTATCTTCAAACTTGATAAGTGTAGCATCAATCTAAATAATAAAGAAATTAGGGGATGTTTAGCCTGTAGAAAAGAAGATTTAAAGAGAAGATTGGGTTATAAATTTAGAATTGGAAGGGATCTTAGATATCAGATAATATTATCCTTCATTTTACAGACAAGGAAATAGAACTTCAGAGGTTAAGTGACTTTTTTGAGGTCACAAGGACAGCTAGGTGATGCAGTGGTTAGAGTGCTGGGAGTCAGGAAGATTCATCTTCTTGAGTTCAAATCTTACTTTGGACACTTACTAGCTGTGTGGCCCTGGGTCACGTAATCCTTCTTGCCTCAGTTGCTTTATCTTTAAAATGAGTTGGAGAGGGAAATGGCAAGCCATTCCAGTGTCTGTGCAAGAGAACCCCAAAAGGGTCACAGAATTGGACATGACTAAAACAACTGGACAAAGAATGTATCTAGTGACAGCTGTCTCCGAATTTTTGAACTATCCTTTCATAAAAAGGGGATAACGTTTTATTATTGACACCAGAGAACAGAACTAGAAGTAATGGGGTAAAAATGTACAAAGAAACAAGTTTCTGCACAATATAAAATAAAAAATTTCCTAGCAATTAGAACTGTCCATAAGAAGAGGAACTTCTTTAATATGTAGTTAGTTCCTTCTCACTTGAAAAGAGACTCAAGACACTTGTGAGTATGTTCTAGAGGAGATATTTGTTGAGGTACAGGTCAGAGTTGATTTGTTATATCTTCCTTAATATTGAAATTTTCTTAATTGGTTCACTTGCAAGTTGAAGTTCAAAACTTCCTAAAACTTCCAGGTATCAGAACAAATAATATTAGGCTTGCCATCCAGGTTATTTGGAGAAGGCAAATTGAATTATTTCTTTTGAGAGAAAAGAAATTTGAAGATTTCTGAGCTGTTTCCTACCCAGTAATTTAGTTCTTCAATACATAGGATTAGAAAGGTAACCAATTATATAGAAATACTTTTATCCAAATTGTTTTAAAAACCAAGTTTACAGATCCCAGTTTAAAAAAACCCTAAATGTAAATACTTTGCTTTACATATGAACAGTATGAAACCCAATTACAATTTTACATATATGACTGGAAAGAGAGGTGGGCTATTAGGGACTGAGAGTGAGGATCACAGGAGAGTCTGCATGTTATTCTAGTATTCATAAAATAATTGAAGGAAGTAAGCATATTGGATAAATTCTCTTATGGAAGGACATTAAAATGTGAGCCTGCTGAGGGCAGGGACTATTTTTTACCTTTTTTAATATCCCCAGTGCTTATTTAGTATCATGGCTGCACATAATAGATTCTTTAAGTTTTTATTGACTTCTGATGATGTATGAGAGAATTAGATAATATCATAATTATAACTAGCATTAAGATTTATAAGGTGATTTGTATATGTTAACCTCTTTTGAGCCTCACCACAACCCTGTGAGGCAAGTGCTAATATCTCCTTATAGAAGAGGAAACTTGAGTGAAAGAGACTAAGTGACTTAGTAAATAATACGAATCTTCTTGACTCCCAGCACTCTTATCCACTGGGCCATCTAACTGCCCCCATGAGAATGTGAAGACATAAGTTGTTTCCATTTGTATTGTAAGAAGTAATTTGTTGGATCCATTGAAATAACAGGGAAATGAGCTAAAACAGTTAACTCAAACTGTAGTCTAGGGTTAATTCTCCCAGACACCCCCTTCCAGCCCTAGCCCTCTATCCCTTAAGAGATGTGAACTCCTTTTAAGAGAATGTGAACTTCTTCAGGGAAGAGCTTGTCATTTTTATCATTTGTTCCCAAGCTTAGCCCAGTGTGGTACACACAAGAAGAACTTAAGTTCATATGTGCATGTGTGCAGCAGTAGTCTCAGAGCCAAAATATAGGATTAATCATTTTTTTGAGTCATGTCTGTTCTTTGTGACCCCTTTGGGGATTTTCTTGGCAAAAAGACTGGAGCATTTCCTTCTCCAGCTCATTTTACAAATGAGGAAACTGAGGCAAACAAGGTTAAGTGATTTATTTGCCAAAGTCAGTCAGCTAGCAAATGTCTGAGGCTTGATTTCATCTTAGCTAATTAGTCTTCTTGACTCCAGGCCCAGCGTTTTATCCACTTTGCCACCTAGCTGACTCCTATGGGACCGTCATAGAAACTGAGTAAGACATGACATTGACAACATTTTCATCTATATAGGATGTTTGATAACCATGATGTTTATATGTCAATTCACTTTTGTAAAATGTTAAACCAAATTCTGTTGTTTCACTTCCTATCCACTGTTGGTGGTGGAAAAAGTAGACAAGACTGTAATGCCAGTAAAGTAAAGGACGAGATTTAGCCTTGAGATTTTAAAATGAGCAAGAGTGGTAAACTACTTAAGGAAAATCTCGGTGAGCCAGAACAGATGAACAGAATGTGCCAAGGAAGAATACAGCAACTCAGAAAGCAGGAAATGGATTTGTCTCTTTGCTGTTGTTGCTGGATATTTTCCAAATGCTTCAGGGCAGGAACTGTGTCTGTGTGTTTGCTGAGTGTAAGAAATGTCACTTTTTGCTAAACAGATTTTTTTGGAGGTGGGTATTCTGAGATTTATGAAGTTATTTACATGTGGTATACACTGGCCTTAATAGTACATAAATAATACATTGGGTTGACCTGAGGCATTAGAACTGTAAAACTTCTTCAGAAGAAAAAAAAATGTAACTTTTTAAAAACTATATATAATAATGGGGGAAAAGAACATTACATAGGGCTTTTTGTTGGTAAGAATCTATCACCACTAATTTCAGAATTTCCAGAGATCTTTAGTAGCCCTCAGTAAATATGTTATGGTGATGATGTAAAGTTTGTAAAATCACAGTATTATACTTGACTTGCTTTTTTGTAACTTTTCAAGGCACAGTTTAATTTTGATTAATTGATATGAGATTCTATATAGTTTTTCAAAGTTAGAATCACCCTATCATTTTGGCCCTTACAGAACTGGTATGCTGGAATGGGGCTATTCTTTCCTTTTGGCTTAGTTTACAAATTATCTTTAAGGTTTTGTGTCTAATTTTAGTAAAAATGGGGGTAGTCTGATGTGATTGGGGCCCGATTCTTGTCACATAAAGCAGTTTTAAAATAATATTTCCATTAGCCATTGTGAAGAAGGACCTAGAGTTATGGATAATGAATGAATTGAATTCAAAATACACTTCAAAGAAGGCTTGAAGGACTTTTTTGAGGAGACTTAAGGAGAAAGTAAAGTCTGTGTGAAACAGAGGTTAAAATGAAGTTTAACAAAGGAATATTCGCTTCATATCAGAAGAGTTCAAAAGTGACTTGTTTATTCCAGTTATGTGATATTGTTAGGTTCTTACTAGGTGCTAAGTTGGTACTTAACAATTCTCTAGCTCAGAATTCATACCTTTAGTTCAAACCTTTAAAGGAGTTTACACCTTTAAAGAAGCAAGTTCATTGGCTGTAGGAGTTCCCACAACCCCCTGGGAGTACCCACAAGCCCATTCTCTGGGAGGATAAAAAGAGGAACGTTGAGTCTAGAGTCATTCTGGATTGGGTCAAGGACAAGACTTCCCAGGAGAACTTCGAGGAAGCTGGAGGAGCCTCCAGTCAGCATGAAGGTAGAATCTTGAATCCTCTTCTTCCTGAATCCTGGCTCAGAATCCTGACTCCAGCTTCCCTGAAGTTCTCCTGGGAAGTCTTGTCCTTGATCCAATCCAGAATGACTCTAGACTCAATGTTCCTCTTTTTATCCTCCCAGAAAATGAGCTTGTGGGAACTCCTACAGCCAATGAACTTGCTTCTTTAAAGGTGTAAACTCCTTTAAAGGTTTGAACTAAATGTGTGAATTCTGAGCTAGAGAATTGTTAAGTACCAACTTAGCACCTAGTAAGAACCTAACATGATATGATACTTAGACTATTAAATCTACTCAGCTTGTCTATTACCAAAAGTTGTGGGGAGGAAGGGGAGGAAGGCATTTTGTGCTTACAAGAGGATTGATAATATTGAGATTTTTAAAAACATTGTAATCATTTCTCTCTTTTAGGCCAATGGTATGCTTTTTTGACTATTAACAAGAATAGTGATTAAGGCAGGTTTATTCTTTTCAAATGGAGTCCTCTAGAACTGGCTGACCAAAAAGCTAGCTAATCTAGTTTCACTTCTTGGAGGCGGCTCTCCCTCTCCTCCATTTTTCATGAAGAAAATACATAGTTATATAATTGTAGTGGGCAAGTTTCAGCATGAGGACTATAAATCTTTTTTTTTTAATATTTGCATTTTTCATCCAGAAGCTGTGAAATATTTGTAAATTTTTTTTAGTAATCTGCTAGAGAGTTATCTTTTTGTCAATGTTGTATTGTTTTCCAAATATCCTTCAGTTTATAAGTTAATTTTTTTTCCTTTTTAAAATTTGGGGAAAGGAAATAAGCCTTTATTAAGTCCTTACTCTGTCAGCCAAGATGCTTTACAGATATTATCTTATTGAATTCTCACAATCCTCACCATTTTATTATGTTCATTTTACAATTGAAGAGACTGAGGCAGATAGGTTAACTGACTTGTCCAGGATCACAATTAGCTAATACGTGTCTGAAGTCAGATTTGTACTCAGGTTTTTCTGATGCCAGGGCCAGTGCTCTATCAACTACTCTATGTAGTTGCCTAAAATAATTCTGTTCACATATGCCTGATTATATCCAAATCAGTTTATCTTAAAGCAATGGTCTCATAGATTTTCCTTCTACCCAGTTATTCTAGTGCCATAATATTTCAGAGTGCTTCAAATTTAGGAGAAAAACAGAGGTTTATTATTTAGTTCTCAGTTGTTCTTGGTTCTTAGTTTTTCATTGGTGTGGTTTGCATAAGCCCAATAGTAAGTATCATGAGAATCTAAAGAAAATTATATGTGTTCAGTCTTTAGGAAAATGGAATGCTGAAATTAATCTCATTTCTTTTTGAGGCCAATTTTAGAATTTGTATCAACGCAAGTTTGTTTTTTCCATCATAGCATACACTAACCATAATAATTTCCCATGGTTTTTTGTCTGTGTAGCGTTTTCAGGCTTCCTTATTTTTTTTTTTTTTTCCTTTAACTCTTCTGAATAAATGTTTCACTATTGGGAATTGTTCTATTTTGGGAGAGCTGCTTTTTCCCTAAAAGTGGTTATGATACATTGGAAAGAATTCTAGACTTGGAGTCAGAAGGCTTAAATTCAAATCTTGCCTCTTCCCATTTTACTATTTGTATTTATACAACCTCAAATGTATCATGTTTCCCTTCTGTTCCTGAGCTCCTTCCTAAAGGTTTGGAACGGAGGACTTATAAGACCACTTCTCATTGTAAAATCCACTAGTGCTATAAGGCAAAAGCAAACCCGCATGGGAGTTTTTACTATAAACTTTTCACAAAATAAATATTTATGTACCATGAAGAGTGGAATTCTTTGGCATTAAAACTAATATATTTCCAAAAAGTGATATTAAGATAGTCTTCCTTATATATTCTCAATGTGTGTTTTGTCTAAGGCTCCCACCTACTTTATCTGATTCTGTCTTATTTTGCTTGTAAATATCCCCTTTTTTTTCATTATTGATCAAAGTGAGGTTTGTATCAAATCCATCATTCAGCATTTTGCTTTTGTCTATATAGTTGACACTACAATTATATAACTATGTATTTTCTTCATGAAAAATGGAGGAGAGGGAGAGCCGCCTATATGGTTGACAAGAACTTTTTCCCATAAATTTGACTACTTTTAAGATGATCTAGGAAGGGGTATTATAATAGCCATAATTTTGATCTTTATTTCAGTCTGTCAGGAAACAGATTTATCAGGAAATAAAATGACAGCCAACAAAATTTAAAATTGATCTCTTTTCTGTTAACATAGTCAGTGATGTACGTGAATAAAGGTTATAATGATTGAACTGCAGAATTGTTGTATTCCTGATGATTTTATTATAGGGTTATCTATTATCTATTCTTTATTATCCCCCCAAGTTTTGTTTAAAATAAGCAAATTCTTAATTCATTACTTCGGTTCCATTGTTGAGAAGATTAGATGGAAGAATGAAGAGGTAAAATGGTCTTTTACAGTAACTTTTAATTTAATTAAGATTTATTTCAGCAAGTATAGTGGAACCTCAAAATAGTTCATAAATGAAACAACCATTTTTACTAGATGCATCAGAAAATGCAGTAGAAAATAATAATTATCTTTAATGGCAGCATCCTTAACTCTAGAAGATGGGATTGTTTTCCCATTTTGGAGATAGATCTTTCAGGCTTAAAAAATGATTTCATTGTCTTTTTCTAATCCTCTTTCCAGAATAAAACATTAATTGAAATATTTACTTGAAAATAAGGAAAAGATATAATGTCTAAAATGTCTATATTTATAAATCAAAGGATTTATTTTTACATTTAAATGTATAGGTTTTTGTTTTTTCAAGCACTATACATCATTTGACATTTGCAACTATAGACAAATGCTAGAATTTAGTTCAACAGGCTTTTTTAGGGGGAAAAAATATTTTATTGTGTACCCTTAATACCAGAAAGGATTGAAGAGTGGAAGGCAAAGGGAGGCTACTTGCAGCAATTTGACTTTAAATTGTTCTTTTGGAATGGAAATTTAATTCATAACAGGGTTTAATACCTAATGGCTGTCTGAAAAAAAAAAAAAAAAAAAAGCAATTTTAATCCATGGTACTTTGCCCCTAAAAATTTTATAGCATCTCAATGCCTTGCAAATAAAGCTTGCTTTTTTCTTAGCCTAGTATTTAGTCCCATTTATAAAACGGCACCCACTCAGTCTTATCTCAACTTATTTTGTTGTAAGGTCCTTAAGTTCCCTCCCTCCCCACTCTCTTGTGCCCATGCTTTTCCCTGTGCTTGAAATGAAATATGCTGCTCTCTTTTTACCCCCATCAAATCTCAGGATAAAATGTTATCAGTGTTTCATGACTCAACTCAACAGCAACTGTTCCACCAAACTGTACCTACACCTGAACTCCCTTCTTAGAGCACTGTTTTTATTCTTTATGTTCTCCACTGTTTACTTTGAATTATATTGACTTGTTTGAATCAGTATAATGTGTTTCAACTCCCTTAAGAGTTTATAAGGACCTTCTGGATTGGACAGGGTCTTTGCTTTTGCCAACTGCACAATGCCTTGTGAATGGGGAGGTACCTAATTAGTGAAGAGGATGAGCAACAGCAATAACCCACCTTTGTATAGTGTTTTGTGGTTTATGAAAATTTTCATTCTTGGGAAATCTGTGACATAATAATCCTAAAGATACTAATCTTTGGTTTGTTAGTTGCAGAAACTGAAGTACAAGAAAGATGAATGACTTACTCAGTATTGCACAGCTGATATTGGAATAGGAACTCAGGGCCACAAGTAAATGAAAGCACCAAATGCTAAGTACCTTTATGGCTATAATTAACAAAAGAAAATAATTACAAAAAGTGACTTTTTAAAAAGCTTTTTCTCTGGTTGGAAATCTTCAGAGAACCATTTTTTAAAAGTATAAAATATAGCTTTAGTTCTTCCTTTGAATATTCCCATTTTCCCATTTGGAACTTTTTCTCTTGACAAAATGGTGATTTCTTCAAAGTTTGGATTATTTGAGTGACATAAATGAAAAATGTTGATAGTGAGAAGGGATTTTAGAAATCAGTTTAGCCCCTTCCTTTCTTAAGATGAGATTAAATAATTTTGAGAGGTGTTGATTAACACGGAAATGTCTATATTTTGCAGCTTGAGGTTCCTAAATGCGTCTGCCAACAAGCTGGAAACTATTCCTCCAGCCACGCTTTCAGAAGAGACAAGTAGCATCTTGCAGGAGCTGTACTTGACTAACAACCACCTCACTGACAAATGTGTGCCCTTGCTAATAGGACATCCTCACTTGAAGATTCTGCATATGGCCTATAATCGGCTTCAGAGTTTTCCAGCAAGGTACAGGAAGACTTTCAAATTGTTCCTTTAATTACACTTTTTTAAAGTATAATCAATCCTAGAGAGTAGGAATGAGTAAAAACAAAAGATGTCTGTTTAAAAAAGAAAACAACAACTAAATTTGTCTTCACATCATTTAAATTTGGTCGGCACCTTTGCTTTATATAATGACTATATGCAAGTTATGTGATTGTGCTCCTCTAGCAGGGTTGATCACAGCATAATTAGTTTTCAACATAACACATTGAAATTTGAAGGAGGGAGTTCTAATGCCAGTTCTCTACATTGATGAAAACACATCTGGAACTTCCTCCAAAAAAAAAAGTCAGACAACAACAACAGATCTGTGATTAGATAAATCACATTCTGATTTTGTTTACTTTTCATCAGCTGAGGCGATTAGTATCCTTACTATTAATACACTCCTGAGATTGATTTTGTAAATCAGGGACATAAAGACTATCATATAGCTGCTACTTCTGTATTTATTCACAAAGTCATAGAATGATGTCTAATTCACTGATAGGAATGATCTTATTTATCACAGTTCAAATAATTTGTGCTAACTAGTAGAAACACAGGTTTGATATTTATGACTCTTTTGCATTTAAATGCAACAGTATTTACATTAACATTTTTATAAAGTTTTAACTATGTACACATACTGAATCTTATATGGATGATTTTACTCTGTACCTTCCTCTCTGAACATACTCATTAAACAAGTTTGGACCTTGCACACACATATAAAAGAAGCATACCTTGTATTTAATTGCAACATTTAAATTGTGCCAGAATTGAAATAGTACCTGGGCTTCTATGTTCTACTGCCATTGAAGATGCTTTATCCTTGTTAAATGTTATATTGTTTTTCATGATATTGTCAATCATGAAGTATTGTTGATCATGATATTTTTTTCATATTCTACCTCAATCTCCTTACTCTTCTAATAGAAATACTATCTTAAAGTCATAAAATCATAAATGGCAGAAAAAGAGATGCAAAAGGAACATCCCTTTGCCTTCACACTAGTGAATTGCTAAGCTTTCAGGACAAATCTATTCTCTTGGTGAAGATCTCTATTGTGTTAGAGACTTAACCCATTCAATAGCTTTAGTTCTAGAGGAATCTTCATTTTTCACTAGTTGATGTTCTCCTTATACCACTTCTGATCACAAACACCTCTACAACTTAAAGTTTCATAGTTGGTCTTGCTGAAAAAGGCCATGGCCTGGTGGTGAGTCCTCTGGTAATGGACTTACCTAGAAGAGTTCTTAAATCAGTGGTTCTCAAACTTTTTAAATAGGGGTCCAGTTCACTGTTCCTCAGACTATTGGAGCGCGGATTATAGTAAAAACAAAAGCTCACACTCTGTCTCCGCCCCTCAGCCCATTTGCCATAACCCAGTGGGCTGCATAAACATCTTCAGTGGCTGCATCTGGCCTGTGGGCCGTAGTTTGAGAACCCCTGCTTTAAATGGTCGCTTGTTGAATCTGTACCTGGAATCTTTCTGCACAAACTACAGAAGTCACATGTTGACCACAGAGAGGCTTAAAAAAGTAGAATTTTAACCCATTACTCATATTTAAATTACTCTGTGAAGGAATTCCTTTTTGAGCCCAATTGAGATTTCTCATGCTTTTATCTGTTTTGTCTTCTTTCAGAGGTGAAGAGTACCTGAGTATCAGCTTTCTCATACACAACACACACACACACACACACACACACACACACACACACACACACACACACACACACACACGTATATCTATCTCTATCTAAAAACATATATACTCTCTATACTTTCAAAATCTTTGGCTAAAGAGCCTAATTCCTTCAGCTTTTCTCCTCACTGGACCTATTTTCTAGAATCTTTATAATTTTTGCCATCCTTCTAAGTGTTTTGTAATGCACAGTATAAAATGATTTCCAAGCCCTTATATCTAGTATATGTTCTCTTTAATATGTCCTAATATCAGGTGGCTTTATGAAAGGAAATCTGTGACCCAATATAGTTTAATAATGTGAATTCCACAGGAGAAATGTTAGGTGACCAGTGACATGTTATCTTCCTGAAATAGTTAAATAACTTTATATTTGGAATAAAAAGGAAAAAGATATTGTGGCAGTGAGAATATAATTAGAAGTTTTCCTACTGACTCTTTTGAATTACTTAGTGCATTGTAAGAAATCAAATAAATGTGAATAAGTAAAAACTTTAAATTAATTAACATAAATAACATTATTGTAATTATCAGAGAACCTGGAAAAGTTATCTTTGAAATTAGGAAGGCCTGACATATATTGACTGTGTGATTCTTAGCAATTCTCTTGACCTCTTTGTACTGTGGGCAACTCTCTAAACCCATAAATTGTAGAGAAGCTACCAGCCTACATTGGTAGAGGAAATTTTCCTCCCTTTTTCCACATCATTGAGAAATGGGGCAGGAATAAAGGGAAAGATGGAAAACAGTGTTGGGAGAATATGTGTTTCTCTACATAGAGGTATGAAAATGAATGTTAGGTGGATCCTACCTTGGAGCCCACAGAATTACTCTGCAGTACAACATATTGATGGATAGGATGGAATTACATCTGAATGAACAAAGACATATATTAAGAATAATGTCTCATTTGTCCAGTCTAGAGGCACTGGAAATTTTGTCCATTTTTGTATAAAAGTATAGATTGTCTCTCAAAGACTTTGATATGAAAACTGCCCTGTACCAGCTATGAGGCAGAAACATTAACTACACAGTCTCTCCATTTGTTCCATATCCTACTTCCAACCCTTACTAATTTTGACAATCATTTAACTTTTCTCTATGCCTTAGTTCCCTCATCTGTAAAATGACAGTCAGATTTAATAACCTCTAAGGCCTTCCAGCTTTAAAGGTGATCGCTGATCTATATTCCCATCAGTCTCACAGAAATTCATTTCAAAAGGAGTCTTTTAAGAGCAAGAACATCTTTTAACAAGATATTTATTGTAAAGTACTGGGCATATATCAGGTATTATATAAAATACTTATTCTCTTTCCTTCTCTTTAAGCATATTCCCCCTTTTCTTCTCTTTCTTGAAGTGGCTGAGAAATCATACTTTCTGTTGGAGTCTTTCAAATAATCAAGACAGGTTAAATTGGTTTCATTGATGAAGGATTTTCCTGGAAGTCAAAACTTTAGCTCTGAAATAAATAAATGTGCTTGCTCCTGCAAAAGATATTTCCAATCTGACCTTTACTATAAATATGTGCTAAAAGCACTTTGCAAATGTTAAATGAAATGCTCATTATTATTTTTAAACATAAAATATGTAAAAAATATAAATACATATATACATATATAAATTTTAAAATATTAGCAATGAGAAGGGAAAACTATAGAGGAAAATTTTAGTTTTATTATTTTATAATCCTTTCCATCATTATGAAGTAGTCTTCTAAAAAGACAATAAATTAGTCCAATTCCTTTTTTTTTCTCATTAATAATGTTATTTTTCATATAAATTGAATTATAGTTGTTATGTGATTTCTCTCCCTTTCCCGATCCCTATGATTTTCACCTCTATAGTAAAATGGCCAAACTGGAGGAACTGGAAGAAATCGATATCAGTGGGAACAAATTGAAAGCCATTCCAACCACTATCATGAATTGTAGGCGAATGCATACTGTGATCGCTCACTCTAACTGCATCGAAGTCTTCCCTGAAGTCATGCAACTAACAGAAATCAAGGTATGCCTTCTGGTCCCTTAAATGATAGATTTCAGGAACAGCTGGGTGGTGCAGTGGATAGAACACCAGCCCTGAAGTCAGGAGGACCTGAGTTCAAATGTGATCTGAGACACTTAATACTGCCTAGCTGTGTGACCCTGGGCAAGTCACTTAACCCCAATTGCCTCAACAAAAAGCATAAATAAATAAACAAATAAATAGATGGTAGATTTTAAGAAATGAAAAGTGAATTTCTTTCCTCATTCATCCATTACATGTGTAATGTTTCTTTGATTTACTTTGAATGGAAAAAAAAACAAAAAAAAAAAAAGTAGGAAATTTCTTATGAAACTTTAAAAATTCACTTTCAGCAGCTACAAAGTGACCATTCAATACAAGCCTCTGATGTGGAACAACTATTCTTGACTGAAACTTGGCAAAGCTCAGGAAACTGAGGCTTGCAGCACATGGTTTTCCCTCTCTGACATAGGAAGGAGCCTGAAAACTAAGCTTTTCAGGGGTTCTTTAGCTGTCCATCATTCAACGTGACTATTGAACTCTATATCTTAAAGCAATTATTATACTGGTATTTATGGGCTGCCTAAGAGGATATCAAACCCAGAAATGAAAAAGAAGTTTCAAAATTAACCTGTTTTTTAGACATTGTTACCTTGGCTCACCTTTAACATCATAGCTACAGTTACTTTTTGTTCATATTTTAATAAATAAGTTTTTTTTGTTTTTTTTTTTTTAAGGGACTTCATTAGAAAATACATCCAGTAAACCTTTACAGTTTTTTTAGACATGACTTTATCTGGAAAAGCTTGAAACCTGACCATTTGTAAATTCCTTATGTCCATATCCCTCTCAGCCTCTTGTCCTCAATATCTCCCCTGGCTTTCCCATTATGTGCTTTCCGTTTTTTTCCTAGTTCATTTCAAATTATGCTTCTTATGATAGTAGATGCAGAGCTGGAAGAAACCTAAAAGGTCATCTAGGCCCAGCTCTTCATTTTATAGATGAAACAATTGACTAATTGAATGGAGGACTTTATTTGTAAAATATCTAAATTGGTATGCAATAGCTCTTCTTTCAATCTGATAGTGTTTTTAAAATAACAAGTATAGGCATGGTTATTTAGATCATCCAGAGAGAAATTATTTGTGAAAACTAGTTCCTGGGTCTCAAGGAGTCCTTTTCAAGTAGCAGATATGCTTAGGAGAGATTGCCTTATAAACCATGCTCTAAAAGCCTGTTTGTATTTTTTTTTTATAAGAAAATTGGGTTCCTTTCCTTCTACATTGGCTTTTGCAGACCAGAACAGTGGTAGTCTTAGGTGAGAGGTGAGAGTCTCACCTCTCTGCTCAGACCCTTTTGGAAACTCCTGAAACTCCCTTTCAGGGGCACTCCTTGTGTTATAATTAAACCTCAGTTACTGTGTCAAGGAGAGAACTGATCTTGGTATATATAAACTTATGTCTAAACCTTGTCCTGAAGTTTGTTTTTTCCATGAATTGTACTCAGCAGACGAGTAGCCATGGATAACAGAATTGCATCAAGGTCTGTGCTTCAAAAAAAGAAAAAAAATTAAATCATAACCAACAATGGCCACCTCTATGCTTTTTTGAAGTATTGCTTTTACAGTAGAATTCAGACTTTCCAATATCAAGATTTTTAATTATTGCTGCCAAAATACTAACATGTCCTAGTTCTATTTGGGTTATAAATGTAGGTTAAGCAACAGAAAGAAATGTGTGACATATAGTGGACAAAATCTCATTTAAACATCAAGAATACATTCACAACTTTGAAAATGCAGTGTCTTTGGCTTTATTATTTAATTACAGGATTCTGTAGTATTGTTTAACATGTTCAAGCTCCTCAAAAGAAATTTCCCTTTTTTATTCTTCTGTTATTCTTACTCCCTGCTTTCTGTAACAGAACAGACCCATCTCTAAGAGGGGCCTGAATTCAGAATTTTGGGATGTAGCTTACCTCTTAAGAACAGTGGCTATGGAGGAAGCTGAAGGTCATTTAGAACTGAGTACCTTTTGTTTTTTCTCTGAAGTAGAATGAAAAAGGAGATCTGAGTCATAAACACATAGACAAAAGATATGATTTTAAAGGTGTTAATTCATGGGAAATAGGGTAATAGACAGGATAGAAAGAGCTCCCTTTTGTGGAAGCTTCTCTGATGAGGGTTGCAGGTCAATCAAGGTATCAGTTTCACTGAAGACAATCAATAACAATGACAACATAATTTCACATTTCTGTTAAGTTCTTAAAGTTTGAAAAACACTTTCTCATGACGTAACTGTGAGACAGATATATCTGATTTGCAAATGAGTAAACTGAGGCTCTGAAGGCCTGAATGGCTTGCTGCATTTGCCTAACTAATTAAACTCCCTGAAATTGGATTAATATCCAGGTCCCCAAATTCTTTTAAGTCCAACACTATCTGCATTGCTCCCAGCTTCCTTTGTAAAGTTAATTCACTTCAGTACTATTCAGATAGGTGTTTGCCTCTCACGTGCTTGCCATATGCAAGGCATTTTGCAACAGGAATGAAATATGAAGGCTCTGACCTCAAGAAACTTAGTCTAATAAAGTGTTTGATGCTTGGTGCAGAATCACAACACATTTACAAATAAATCTTATGCTAGACAATGTGATGGGGACAAGTGAAAGACACAAGAATTTTTGAGCTGCCCCTTAAAGGAAAAAAAGTTCCAGAGACAGAGATACAGTGAGTCATTTTCACTGGAGATGGCTGTTCCGAATGAAATGAATGCCACAGATACTAATCTCCTAATTATAAGGCACTGTCCTGTGTCAGGTTCTGGTAATGCAGATGCAATGAAGAATTATAAAAATCTCCTTGATCCTCCAGATCTTTATAGGAGGAGACTGGAAAGTAGCTATAGTCAAGTTTATTTGGAATTCATAATGTTCCAAATGAAATAGAAATATGTCCCCAACTTGTCACAAGGGCTTAGAATATTGTACTTAGAGGTAGGAAGATTTGGGTTTAAATACCACCTCTGATACTTACTAATTAATTCTATGGCTATAGTCAAGTCATTCACTTAACACATCTATGATTAAAAAGGACAATAATACCTGTGAGAAGCCACATGCATTTTTTGAATAGAGAGCTATCCTCATAATCAGGTAGAACTAGGCTTTATAAGCCCTGCTTTTGGCACATATTTGTCTATGACCCTGGTCCAAGCAAATCACCTATTCATTCCCCTGGAAATTAAGTTGTTGGACAGTTGCCATTGAGAAAGAGAGGAGAGAGAGAGGGAATTTTCCTCACTATGTAGCTGCCTACATTAATGAAATCATACATCTAGACAAATTGAATAGCTAAAGTAACTACGGTCTCAGAAAACCCAGGAAGGCTGGCCTTAAATGCCATCTCTTGACATCTGCTGACTGTGGAACTCTGAGTAATTCATTGAACTTTTCAGTACCCAAGCTGCTTTTAAAAGTATACATTGTACAGTTCACTTGTTAGTCTCCATTAGTGGTGGAAAGTTTCTTCACCAAGCATTCCTTAACTCTAAAAGCTGAAAGTCTAGTGCACAAAAGAAAATTACTTGTAAAAAGCTCAGGATGCAGTAGGGAAGTAGCTTGGTTCTGGCTAGTCTCTAGCCACTGTGCTTGCTACCTCTTCATAGAAAGACTTTAAAGAGCAAAAATTTTAAGCTGTATTCTCCTTCCACTTATTTAATCTTTGATTAAAATGATTGGGTCAAAAGTCTTTTATGAATTTCCTGCATGGTATGTACTTAATATGATTAAAAATAGTTGTGGTACATGCTTAACTTACATTGAATTGCTTGCTGTCTTAGGGAGAAGAGAGAAATTTGGAACACAAGGATTTTGCAAAGATGAATTATTTAAAACTATCTTTGCATATATTTTGAAAAATAAAGTAGTATCAGAATAGTTGTATTCAACAGTCAACAAAATAATTGATAGACATATTTGAAGTTATGGGATCTACAAATTCAGTATATGTATTTTTGTAAAATAAGACACTTACAGTTAGAATTCCTAAATTACAAGGGAACAGATTCTGCTAGTGAGGCTACAAGTTGATAAATCTGGTCCTAAGAAATGATGTTCATGCCTCAGTTTATACAGTAGATATGTTGTTGAAAGATATGTATGATGGCATGTGAAAGAAATATTTTTAAAGCAAGTCATTTTTAGCTTACTAGGTGAGCTCACTACTTCAAAGAATCCTAAAATCAGTCCTTTGATTTTTTTTTTTTTTTTTTCTTTTCCTCCATTTCATTGAATGGTCAGTCACCTTTTCCTCTGAAGAATTATACTCAGTTTTGCTGGGTAGGTGATTCTTGGTTATAATCCTTGTTCTATGCTCTCTGGAATATATTCCAAACCTTCTGGTTCTTTAATGTAAAAGCTACTAAATATTGTGTTATCTTGACTGTGGCTCCGCTATATTTGAATTGTTTCTTTCTAGATGCTTGCAATATTTTCTCCTTGACCTGGGAGTTCTGGAATTTGGCTGTAATATTCCTGGGGAGTTTTCATTCTTTCAGAAGGTGGTTGGTGGCTTCTTTTAATTTCTACTTCTGTCCTTTGTTTCTAGAATATCAGGGCAGTTTTCCTTGATAATTTCTTGAAAGATAACGGCCAGGATCTTTTTTTTTTTTTTTTTTTTTAAATCATGACTTTAAGGTAGATTAACAAGTTTTAAATAATCTCTCTTGGATCTGTTTTCCAGGTCAGTTGTTTTTCCAGTAAGACAGTTCACTTTTTTTTTGGGGGGGGGGTTATTATATTTTGATTTCTCATAAAGCCATTAACTTCCCTTTGCTTAATTCTAATTTTTAAGGAATTACTTTTTTCAGTCAACTTTTGTACCTCTTTTCCCAATTGGCCAATTTCCTTTTTAAGGTATCCTCCTTGTTACTTTTTGTATTTCCTTTTGCATCTCAGTTCTTTTCCTAATTTTTCCTTTATCTCTTTTTCTTGATTTTCAAAATCCCTTCTGAGCTCTTCCATGGTCTGAGCCTGATTCTTATTTTTTTTGGAGGCTTTGAATGTAGGAGTTTTATATCTTCCTAGTGTGTGTTTTTATCTTCCTTGTCACCATAGTAACTTTCTGTAGTCAGAAACTTTTTTTTTTGTTTTCTACTCCTTTTAGTTCATTCTTAAAGTAGGGCTCTGTTTCCAGGGTAAAGAGTGCACTGTCCCAAGCTTCAGGGAGTTTGTGCAGCAGCTTTCAGAGATCCTTCTGGGAACCTGACCACTGGCCTTCTTTTCTGTTCTGAATTGTTAGAGTGTCCTCCGCCCCACTGTAACTGTAAGATTTATTGTACCACAGTGGTGCATCCTGCTTTGCTGACCCTAGAGCTGGGGCTGAGTCTGGACCTTTACTCGGGATTGCCCATTGGGCTTCCACCCTGGTGCCACAGGCCTTTTCTGCTGACCTTCAAAGTTGCCTTTGGCTGGATGATGTTCTACTCTGTTTTTTGGAGTGTTGTGTTGCTCTAAAATTTGTTTAGAGTCATTATTTAAAGGGTGAGTTCCTCCTTTTACTTCCACCATTTTGGCTCAAGTCATTCCTTTTATAAAGTGAGAAGTCTTTATGAAATATGTTAATCTGTAGCTTCCATTTGATTACCCAATAGTGAAGATTTTTCACTTCTTATTGTTTTAAAGATTATGTCTTTAAAATCCACTTGAAGAGAATGATATAAAGGAAAGGAAAATTTGGTTTATAAACAATTAAAGGCTCTTCCATCATAACATTCTTTATGTTCATGCAGATTGATTCATTTGAATTTTTAACAATTATGAAGTAGTGACAAAAAAAAATGACTCCACCTTTTTGCCTTGTGAATGACTCATTATAAATTTCACTATGAGTCAAGAGTATAATATGACAACCAGAAAATCTAATTTTGTATTTATCACTAAAATGGGAATGAGTCTAGGATCAGGGAAACAACAGTATCACTCTAACCAGTAAGACCACATTTGAAGCATTGTGTTCAGGTTATGCTAAATAGTGTCTCTCAAGAAAAGGGAGCCGGGGTGGTGAAGGGCCTCAAGTTCATTGGTGACATTTAGCTTGGAGAAGAGAAGATTTAGGAAGAATGTCATAATTATTGTCGTTTCAGTCATATCCGACTCTTTACGACCCCATTGGGGTTTCTTGGCAATTTTGCCATTTCTTTCTGAGACAAACAGCGTTAAGTAACTTGTCTAAGATCCCATAGCCAGTAAGTATCTGAGACTGGATTTGAACTCAGGAAGTTCTCTATTTGTCCACTACTTGTACCTTGCTATCCATGTATTTGAATATTCATGTATTTGAAAGACTGTCATGTGGAACAGAAAGAGATATTTTTCTTTTCTACTTTGCTCCAGAAGGCAGAACTAATAAGCAAAAGAGAGAAAATGCAGAGTCAAAGATTTTATAGAAGGAAGGATTTTGTAACAAACAGAGCTGTCTAAAAATTGGAATGAGTTTCATAAAATGGTGTCTTCCCCTTTGCAGGAACTCTTTTAAACAAAGGTGGGAAGATCACTTATTGACTGTCTTGCCTTTTTATCCTTGTCTTGGGTATGTGTATCTATATCTGTCTGTGTCTGGATGGACATACACATACATACACACACATACATACACATACATACGTATGTGTACTTCTTCAAACACCTCCCAGTTTTTCAACTTGTTCATTTCCTTCACCCCTCTTGAGCTGCTCATGGAGATAATCATGTTCTCGATGTTGTCATCATCCACAAAAGCTCTACTTCCATGTTTAGGAATTCAGAAATCCCTTTATCTGATCCCAATCTGTTGTTATTCCTTCTCTCCTCCTGCCTTGCACTCATAAGCTCTGTTCTGTGTCCACATCATCACCTGCAGTACTTTCCCCTCTTTGTTCTTTCACTGCCCATCACTCCTGTCCTGGCTGCACCCTTCTTCCTTTCCTATCCTCACCTCATAGTGATCCAGGTCCTGCTCAGCTCTGCCCTGTTCTTGCCCTTTCATCCACCCAGTCTTACCCTGCCAAGTCCCAGCCTGGGACACTCTCTTCTGACTTTCTTTTTGCTCATATGCTACTGAATAAAGCTGGAGAAAGTCATGAAGCTCTACTGACGGGTCGCTCTGCTTCTCGCCCCCACTTTTCCCTATCTAGTCTGTTGTTGAGGCCTGTCAGTGTATTTTACCTTTATAACATTTCAGGAGTGTTCTTCTGTTGTTCTGTTACCATAGCCTGCTAGGTTGGCTCCCTGCATCAAGTTTCTTCTGATTCTAGTCTGTCCTCCCCTCTGCTATTGAATTAATCTTTCTACAGTACAGGTTTGACCACAACCTTTACTCAGTTTTAAAGCTCTTATTAGCCTTTACCATTCCTCCCCCACCTTTCTAGCTTAGAATTCTCTGCCTTCTTGCTTCCTACCTTTGATTCTAGGGCCTCCACTCTGTTAATTCCTTCAAATTTGTCCTGTTCCCTCCCCCCCCAATTTTGTATGTAATTGATTTTATATTATTTCTTCTACTAAGCTGTGAGCTTTTTGAGAGCAGGGACTGCCTTTTTAACCTTTCTTTGTTTGTTTTCCCGGCTGGGTCATTCATTGAAAGAGTGCTTAGACTGGAGTCAGAAAGACTTGGGTTCAGATTCAGCCTCAAATACTTTTATTAATTTTATGACTCTGGACAAGTCATTTAACTTGTGCTTCAGTTTTCTCAACTATAAAATGGGAATAACAATAGCCAACTACCTTTCCCTGGTGGTTTTAAGGATCATATGAAATATTTGTAAAGCACTTAGTATGGTGCCTGGCACATAGTAGGCACTATATATATAATGATATGCATAATAAAAACATGTATAAATTATTATTATTATTATTATTATTATTATTATTATTATTATTATTATTATTATTATTATTATTATTATTATTATATGCCAGAGCATTTGGGTTTAAATATTGAGTCAGCATCATACTAGGTCTGTAACACTAGCCAAATCTCTCTAGGCCTCGATTTCCTTTCTTATAAATTAGACTAGATAACATTTCAGGTTCATTCTAACATCTAATCTATGATCCTATGACCTGCCTTTCTAATTGTGCTTTATTATCCCCCTCCATGCATTCTATGCTTCACACTGGACTAACTGTTCCCAGAGCTTCACTTCTGCCTGGAATGTGTCTCTTCCTCATCTCTGATTTTCCCCTAGATATTCTTCCTTCCCTATGTTGACTATTTACTTGTTTCCTTTTGCCAACAGCAAGGTTTCCCATAAGGAAAAAATTCCATATGGGGATTTGTTGCTTCAAAATCCAAAGTAAAAGTTAATAGCTTCTAGCCCAAAGAGGACAAAAACTTAATCCTTTCTGAATCACAGCTTTATTGTATAGAATAAGAATTGTCTTAAAAGTAGAAAGAAATTCAGTCAGGAGTTAAATTATGGATTATAGTCAATGCCATACATGAACCTCTGTGGTGCTGGCTAACCAGAGAGAACTAGATAAACTTTGAGTGCAATGTCTGGGAAAAATTAAGAAGTAGTTTAAAAATTCCAGATGAGATTTCAAGACTGATTAAATCCCAGGCAGATGCATAGTACCCAGAACATTAGAAAACCTGCTGTGATAGTTTTGGGGGTGAAGTGTAGAAGAAACTAAATTAAACAAAAAAATTTCTAATACTAGGAAAATATATCAGAACAAGTAGTAAAATATTGCAGCTTTTGTGGTGCAGTTCTAAGTGATTATACACAACTATTTCTTTGAAATATTTGACTCTTTTGCATAAGCAGCTTGAGTTCATGTTAATTATTACAGTGCTGTTATCTAATTAATACATTGCTATTATCTAAACATGTTAAGAGTCAGCAGGGGTAAGTTTTGATATGAACCATGAATCATTTCACAATCATGAATGATCTTACTTTTGTGGGAGTTGGGTTATTTTGGTTTTGGCATTTGTGCCAGAAGTTTGTTTTATAGAAAGTTAATTATTGGCAGAAGTATCATTGGGTGGGGTTGTAGCAGGGCAGGGGGGAGGGAAGACAGGTTTTCTCTGGAAGCCAAGAGTCATCCAAATTCAGCATTAGATATTTCCTAAACCATGTTTCTTTTTTTAAACTGTTTCTATTTTAAAGATCTCTCAATACAATGAAGCAGTGTTATGTAATCGAAAGAAGGCTAGACTAGAAGTCAGAAAATCTGCATTTGATTCTCTATGTTTACTATTTACTAGTTGTATGACCTGGGTTGAATCTTTTCAACTCCTTAGGCCTCAGTTTCCTCATCTGCAAAATAAAGGTATTGAGCTACATTACCTAGGATCTTATAATTCTGAATATCAGAAATGGAAATAATAACAGGGTACTGAATATTTCTGAAAGCATTTACTGAGTTCATATATGCAAGACACTAGAGGAAAAAGTCTACCATTAACAAACTAATGGACTTTAGACAAGTCTCCTAGCCTGTCTGGGCCTCGGGTTTTTTTTTTGTTTGTTTGTTTGTTTGTTTGTTTTTGTTTTTGTTTTGTTTTGTTGTTGTTCTCTTTTGTTGTTGTTGTTGTTTTCATTTGTAAAGTAAAAGTTTTAGCTCCACAACTATTCTATAAGTGCAAGACAAAGCCTCTATTTATCATTAGGAAGCTTTGAGTCACTATATCCAGAGGTGCAGTGAACAGAGCACCATGGAAATGTACAAAAGTGATAGGAGTAATAATTCTTATCAATCTAGAACTTTACACTTTGCAGAGTCCTGTCTTAGAGGATTCTGTGGTAGGTGATGCCAAAAATATTATCTTTATTTGTACCGATGAAGAAACTAAGATGCAGAATGGCCTTACCTGAAGTAAAGGTTTGAACTGATTTTAAGTAGACCCTCAGCTGCCTACCAGCTAAATTTTGTATTTACTGAAATGGCTTCATTCCCAGAAAAGGTATTTTCATAACTTGCCCAGCACAACTTTGAGCTTATCATAGGTTTTTTGTTTTTCCCCTTAATATTAAGTGGTTTTGTTTTTAGTGCCAGAGGTAGGAGTTTTAGGTTTTTTTTTTTTTCTTTTCCTTTTCTGTAAGATGCTTATGCATACACACACACGCTCTTCATTGTCAGAACTTTCTTTAACTATTTCATTTCAATATATTTTATCAGTTTACATCTCTGTTCTTGAAATTCATTCCTGACAACTATTGTTTATACTTAGCTAATCAGATTTGTCTATGCTTTCTTTGGTCAATGTAATTTCACCAATTGTAAGTAAGAATTGTTTAGGCCCTCATCTTTTGAGGGTTGCCTCATTTATACTGTACTGACTCAGTTTTCAATTCCAGTCATACTCATTCAGCTCAACAAATATCTATTGACTGCTTTTATGAGCAAAACATTGTACTAAGTGTAGTGAACAGAGCAGGGCACCTTGAATCTAGGGAGTTCTGGGTTTAAATCCTTCTTCTGGGCTGGTTTGAACATGTTGTTAGCTGGAAAAGAAAGTACTTAACTGTTTTGAGCTTCATTCTCTTCATCTGCCAGGGTTTGAAAAAGGACTAAAGAACAATGCTTAAAGTAGAGATGGCAGACCCAACTAGAACTCTCTAATATGCCCAGATTAAAATGTCATTGGCAAATAAAGAAATAAAGAAAAATATACCATAGGCTAATGTTAATTTGTGACTTTCTAAGCCAATATTTAACCTATAAAAATCCACTTATTTTTGTTTGACACAATGGTCTCATAGTGTTATTGTGAAAAATAAAAATGAAAATATATAAAAGGCTTTGTAAACCTTATAGCACTATATTTTCATGAGTTGTCTATAATAACACTGATAGTTGGCAAAAGTCAGTAGCAAAATTCTAAGACAGTCTTTCTAATATCATATCCATGATAGTTTTCATTATAACATGTTACCTCCAATAGGGGAAAAAGCTATGTATACAGTTTAACTGTATAAGGAACAACAGTGTTATAGGAAAGATCCAAACACAGTACTATGAACGCCTACAAGACTAAATTGTTTGCAGCTGAGGAGCCTAAGAAAGACTTCTTGGAGGAGGTGACATTGGTCTGTTCTAGTTATGGTTCCTTCTCTGCTGCAATAGATCACTCACAAAGAACCCTTTAAGAAAAACATCCAACTACCTCCAAGTAAAACGCAGGCCAGGAAAGTGAAAGCAAGTAAAAAGTACTGGCAGGAAAATTCCCTGAAATTCTAGGAGTTCTCTACCAGTGTCTCAAAACTTTCTCTGTTTTGCTTGCCAAAGAATTCACAGCTATTTCTCACTTGAGGACAAAGGTACAGAAACCCAAACAAAGGTCTACTCTTGGTGTCTTGGTTCATAACCATTGTTAATGTGGTACCATGGAGTTAACTCAAGACTTCCTGGTTTATCCTGGCCTAAAATAGGCCTTGAATGACAGGAGAAGGGCTTTCTGGTTATGGAGAATTTGATGAACAAAAGTATAGATTTTTTTATAAACAGTAAAGCTAGAGGAATAGGGTAAATAGTGACAAGGCTAGAAGGGAGATGAGGAGCAGAGCATGGAAAGACTTGACTGACAAACTAAGAAATTTGGATTTTAATTTTTTTAAAAGCAGTCATCCACCATCACAGGTCTTTTGGGACATGGAGAAGAATTATTTCTCTCTTACACAAATATATTATTGTGTCAAGTAGAAGACATGGTACTCAAAAGTGTTGATTTTCACTTTGCCTAGATTTCTTGTCCATAATTATGTCTTTTAAAAAGAAATTTTAAACAAAACTTTTGTACATAGTTTTAATCTGTTTTAGATTTCTATGTAATTTTGCATTATTCAGAAATTTAATTTTCTCTTTAACCTTTCTTCATTACTATTAACTAATATATTCCCAAAAGCTAGACCATCTAGGTAGAGAATGTTGGCTACTTATCAGTTATCTTTTCAGTTCAGTGTATTTTAGCATACTTTATATCCTTGCTTTCTCTGTCATCCGGGAAAATTTCCATTGATGTGACAATATTCATTCCCTATTCAGCATGGCAGATTAGTGTGCTCTATTAAATGGCAAGTCCAGATAATAGTTTTATCTGCTATATTTCACTGAATCAGTGTTTTATTGTAGCTTTTTTGGAAGCATGCCCTTTCATTTTATAAATGGATACTTCCCTCATTTTGAGTACAATGTCTGTTATAAGTTGCATTTTGGTAGTGTCTTATTTGTAACCACAACCTTTGTGATCAAAACAGCTGTAAAGATTGTGTGGGCAGTAGAGAATCTGCTGCATTTTGGAATATTTCTGTTGACATTTAATTAAAGTCAATAATTTAAAAAAAAAAAGAAAAGAATGAAGAGTGTGTGGCATTATTTGTGATTCTGTGATCTGAGGGAAAAGCGCACGCACACACACAAAACATTTACATTGTATTTAATTCAATTGCATTTAATTTAAAGGCTGCTTTATGTATTTATGGCAGAGCAGTAAACAATCTGATCTTTCCAGATTCAGCCTCTTTTAAAGTACTGAATGGTCTTACCTATGACCTGATTAACCAAAAAAAAAAGGTAGGACCTTTTGATAGAACTGGCCTATTTCCAAATTTTTTTTCCTTTCTTTACTGTTTTCTCTTGTTCCTTTAGTGTGTAGACCTGAGCTGTAATGAACTAAGTGAAGTCACATTACCTGAAAACCTGCCTTCAAAGCTACAAGAACTAGACTTGACTGGAAATCCTCGGCTTTCCCTGGATCACAAAACCCTGGAGCTGTTAAAGTAAGTGTAGTTTTCCTGAAACATAGTTGATTATAGGATTATTCACAAATCCCATGGTCTAATCCAATAAAAAAAATACTGGTTAGACACTCAAGAGAGAGACTATTACCCTGTTACCTAAGATTCACTGAGAGCATTTTCAGGAGCAAATTAGAAAACTGGTAGATCTGAAAGCTGGCATCTCCTAGAAAAGTGGCTATTTTCTTATGGACAAGAAGCACTTCTACTCAAAAATTAGTCCTAAAGTAATTTTTTTTTTAAGAACTGCTCAGAGTACCAAGAGTTAACTGATTTGCTGGGGATTATATATCTGATATATATATATATATATATCTGATACAGATATGGGTGGAATTTTAACCAAGCTTTTGATTTGGAAGCTCAACTGTACAATATATTACTGCCTTTTCTATCTGTACCATTAATAAGCTTTAGTTTGGAAAAAGCATATAAAGTGATATTCATTAATTTACCTTCATTTGAATTATTTTGATCATTCTTACTGCCACTTTGGATATGTTTTCCTATAATAGAATGAGGAAGAAGTAGTCTTTGGTATATATCCAAAGTCTGTTGATTTATTAAAAAGGAAAAAACACTGACCCTGGGAGTGAGGAGAAGTAGATTCTTTCTGCTGTTAATTACTTTTATAAACGTAAGTAAATCACTTAACTTCTGAGCCTCAATTTTCTCATCTATAAAATCAAGAAGTTAGATTACTCCAATGTTTTCAAACTGTCTTTCACAATCCCCTGAGATTCTATGAAGCAGAAGAGATTCTGGGGAGGAAGAAAAAATGTCAGAAAGGAATACATATCAAGAATTTTCAGCTTAAAATGAACAACCTTCATTTATATTCTTAGTATTTAAAATGAAAATCTATTCTGTATCTTTAAATCAATGGCTGATCATGGATAATTGGGCAAAGTCAGGGGAAAAAAAAACCCATATAATAAAAATAAGAGCAAAGTGTAAATAGTCGTCAAGTCTGATGACGAAACATTCACACATGTCATTTTGAATCCCTATCTCAGATACAGAAGAAACACAAATATAATCCACTAGGATAAAGATTGTAACTGAGCCTGTGATTTCACTGATGTGGGAAACTCCCTCTCCTTATATAGATATGATTTCAGAATGGCTACAGAGTTAAATAGTTTGCCCTGGTTGGGGGAGGGGGAGGAGTGTCACATAACCAGTATTAGTCATATGCAGGACTTGAACTTAAGTCATCCTCACTTCAGGGTCAACTTACTATCCACCATGTCTTGTCTTTCTTTAATTCATGTTTACTTCTGGTAGTCCTAAGGTACCCTATGTAATTTGTAAGATAACTTTTTAAACTGGTTCTGTCATTCTGGTAGAATTATATAGACATTTATAAATTAAACACGTAATTGTAGAAAGAAAAAACTCACATTTTAAAAATGAAACTACAAAGAGCAACAATTCCCTAAGAATGCTGGCTAACATCTTAGTAGGATGGGGAAAATTGAATCTGTTGTGAAGCATCTTAGAAAAGTATTATATTTAATATTTTTTTCCATTTGTACTCCCCATATTAAATAGCTACATTCTTCTAAGTAAGAAGTGATATACCTCAAATACAAATTTTAAAAAAAATCCTTGAATTTTTTGGTGCCATTTGTTCCATTTTGAAAAAATAATTGCTGAGTTCTTATAGAGATTTTTACTAAAGTGGTTTTTTATTTGTTTGTTTGTTTGTTTTTTTACCTGAAAGACTCAAAACTTCAAAGCAGTTGAAAGAATCGCCTAACCAGTGATTGATTCGTCAAAAACACTTAAAGTTTGTTTTTTTGTTTTGTATTTTTGTATAGACATCTAATTGGTAGATACTGTATGTAAATATCATGGAACCTTAGAGAAAAATAAACATTTCAGATTTGGGACTGTCTCTGTTCTATAGCAGCAGTGTTGAGATACTCTTTTCATTTACCCTGAAGTTGTTTGCAGTCTTTTGCAAATCAACTTATTGTTAAACTTCATTAATTTAATGTAATTGATTTTTTAAAATCTGTTTTAAATTGAATCACTTACATTTTGCTGCTATTTCTATAAGATTGCCTCCATTAAAATGGTTGTTGCTTACAAGTTGATAAGTTAAAAGTTTGTTCATATTATAATCAAGACTTAATTGAAAGTGCTTTCCCATATTTATCTTATTCTAATAACATTCCTATGAAATAAAGAAAGACAAGGATAATGTTGGTTTTCAGAATGGGAAATTGAAGGCCAGAAAGATTGTGACTTCATTTTTTAAGCATTTATTTTAATTAATCCTACTGATGCTTATTTTTACACTGATGTCATTTCCCAGTAATCTTCTTTCCCCAAAGAACACTCTCCTTTTTAAAAAAATACAGTTAAGCCAAATAAGCAGTCAAATTGATTGTATGTAATAGCCTAGTTCTCGTTGAAGGGGTGGGGTTGTCTCCCTGATCAGTTATTTGGGTCAGAATTGGACAACTAATTATATTAAGTTCTGAAATTTTCAGTGTTTTCTTTTACATTATCATTTATTATTATTCCCCAAGTTCAGCTACTTCATTTTGCATTAGTTCAAAAAAGTTTTCCCAGGTTTCTATGAAATCTTTATTTGTATCATTGGTCACAATGCATTAATGTTCCATTACAGTCTTATATTGTAATTTAAATAGTAATTTCTCCAAGATGTTGACTTTCTGGGATCACACATGATGATTCAGGAATAGTATTTTTTTAATATCAGCTCCATGAAATCCTCACTTGATCCTTCTTTTCTTACTATCATCCTACATCACTTCTGCCCTCTGCATCAAATTCTTAAAAAGACCATCTGCAATAGGTGCTTAAATTTTCCTCTCCTCTTCTTTTTATCTCCTTATAATTAAGCTTGCAATCTTATTATTCCACTGAAACTGCTCTCTCCAAAGTTACCAATAAGCGTTTACTTACCATGAATTAGTTACCACTTAGTTCCAGTGGCCTTTTCTCAGTTCTTGTTTTCCTTGACCTTTCCACAGCCTTTGAGACTGTTGATCACCTTTTCCTTAAAACTCTTTTCTCTCTAGGATTTTGGGATACCAATTACCTGATTCTCTTACCTATCTGACCACTCCTCGGTCTCTCCTAGATTCTCATCCAGATCACATTCCCACTACCCCTAGCATCCTTCTCTCTAGAGTGCTTCCTTTGGTGATTTCATCACTTCCCATGGTTTTAATAACTATCTCTGTGGTAAGGATTCCCAAGTCTACCTGTGTGCTCCACCTTCTCTGCTAAATTCTAGCCTCTGGTCCCCAATTGCTTTTCAGACCTCTCAGACTGTATGTCCTTTAAACAACTGAAATCCCTACCTTAAAACTTCCCCCCTTTCTGCCCTCCCTGTTACTTTAAAAAACAACACCATTTTCTCAGTCCCTCATGCTTGCAGCCTAGGGATTATCATTACTATCTCTCACTTCCCCCTCCCCACCACCCAACCCAACCTGATGTCGAGGGCTGTTGGCTTAACTTTTGCTACATTTCTTACATCTGCTCCCAGTTTTCTTCTGACACTGCTGCCGGTATCACGTAGTTCTTCATTATCTCACAACTGGAATATTTCACAGCCTGATGGTAGGTCAGCCTACCCTAAGTGTCTCCTCATTTCTATTCATCTTCCCAGCCATTAAAGGGATTGCCTAAAGCTCATGTCCAACCATGTCACTCTCCTAGGCAATAAACTCTAGTAACTTCTTGTTTCATGAAGTAAATAAAATATGTTCTGTTTGACCTTCAAAGCCTTTCATACCAGTCTTCATACATATACATATTTTACGTTTCTTGAAGTTACTTCACTTTTAAATGTATGTACCATGTTTTAAACACAATCATTTAGACCTTTATTTTTTCAGAATAATTTTCAGATACATCAGAATTATAATGTTTTAATTTTAAAATTTAGACAAAACACATTTTATGAAATTATTAAACAGGCAGAATCTCATCATTTCCTCAAATTAATTCCAAATATGTGGCAAGATATTTCTGGCACACTTTTTAAAGCTAGCAGATGTCATCATAACTATATATTTAAGTTGTTTTGTTGGAAACAAAAAACTTATCATTCTGGATTTTTAACATTGATATTAATAATCTCAATCTATTTATTGTATATCCCTTCCTTTTAAGAAGTGTTTTCAAGATTCAAAATCATACTTTGTTTATTAATAAGATCCTCCTAGAATTTAACCCTTAATTCTTTTGGATAAAGTAAATATTTTCTACATCTGTCATAAAATTAGGACTTACACGTACAATTTTATTAAAAAGGTTGCATGAATATATTCTCTCATCTACTTTATAATACATTATAATTTTAACAATCAAAATATTTTATAATATTGGGTTTTAGCACCTACAAAGATTAAAGTTAATTTTTTTCTCCACACAAGTGATAGTTTAAAAACCTTTTTTAAAAGTAATTTTTATTTACCCTTCTTATGGCACAAGATTTAACTTAGCCCACATCTTAGACATTGCTGCCTCCCAGAGTATGAAATGAGAACTACAGTAATAAGTAAGCAGGGCAGTTTATAAGATATTTTTATTTATTTTTTAAGGAGAGTCTGATTGTTCTGTTCTGTAATTAAATAACAAACCTAAGTTTCTCCTCTGTTTGGGGCACCAGGCTAGGAAATTCAGGGGTTACTAAGAAAGCTTTATGTGTTTGAGATTTCTGGTCTGATGAATGACCAATTTTGCAATCTCTCCAGGATAAAACATCCCATTGCATCTCCTGAGAGAGGCACAGAGAAAGTGACATTAACACCTAATGCTTTGGGTGTTTTATAGGTAGATAGAAAACAAAACTACATGCAGATATATTCAGTGCTCAGACCACTTTGATAGTCTCTCTTTTGATCCCCACAATTTCTTGATCACCTTTTTACAGGAAACTGGGATTCATGGCTACCAGCTAAGTTAGTTAATGGGTGCCAGGAGCCCAGCTCTGGGCCCAGGTATTGTGGATAAAGGAGAAGTGAACTCCTTAAGAGGACACAGATCTATGAAGGATAGAAATTCATGTTTATCCCCCTAATCCTAGAATCATATGGTCCAAGTTTAGTAGCTGTTTTGTGAGAGCTAAAGTCACAGAACAGCAGCATTACCTTGGGCAAGTCACTTAGCTTTTTTCATCCTCAGTTATTTCATTTCTGAAGTGAGGCTAATACTAATACCAACTTCCCAGATAATTGTGAGGATCTAAAGAGGTAGCACATGGAGAGCACAACGTTTAAAGACTATAAATGTTAGCTATTGTTATTTGTATTATCATTACTTGAGATTTTAAAGGGGCTGGAGGGAAGGATGGAATTTGGGAATGAAAAAAAAGAATGTTTTAAAATGGGAATAGAATCAATACTTACTTCATAAAACAGTATAGCAAGAAATTTGATTGGGCTTTAGAGGAAGGATGTTTAGATAGAGAATAGAAGCCAATGCTTGAAAGCTGGAGTCGGGCTAAATTATGTAAAAACTTGAATGCCAGTTTGAGGAGTCTGGACTTAATTCCATAGCTTTTTGAGGAAGAATATGACATGACTAAAATTACACTTCAGAACAATTGATTTTTCAGATATCTGCATGTTGGACAGATTAGGAGAAAAAGAGACCACAAGCTAAAATGCTAATTTGGAGGCTAATTGCTGTTGTCTATTTGAGAAATAGTGGCATTCGAGACTTGAGTGCTAGCAGTAGAAGTAGAAAGGAATTATAATGAAATTATATCTCTCACTAATTTAAAATAAGCCTTTCTTGGTATCTGGATTTAAAATTAATTGGGCTAATTATTCTTATTTTTTTAAAGTTGGAACAAAGTGTAATATATTTAGAAAGCATAAGATTAGAAGTTAGAAAGCTTATTCCTTATATTGTATGAACTCAGATCATTTAATCTTTCTGGGCCTCAGATTTCCTATCTGTGAAATAAGAAAATAGACTAGATGATCTCTGGACATTCTTTTAAACTCTAAATCTTATAACACATTTATATTTTCATTTCATTTGTATGCATTATAACTTGTAATGCATAAATTTTACATTATATTTTGCCTTCATGTGCCCTGTGTTCTTTGTACCCCAAATATATCCCATCAGAATTTTCTAACCTGATTTTATAAGATTTAAATTAAAATGGTCTTATTTAGTAATTGAATGATATATGTTTAGCTCAGATTAGTTTAGGAACCTAGGGTACCAGTCCTTATAGGAATCTCAATTATTTTTTTAAATTTTTTTTTCTGAGACAATTTGGGTTAAGTGACTTGCCCAGGGTCACACAGCTAGAAAGTGTTAAGTGTCTGAGACCAGATTTGAACTCAGGTCCTCTTAAATTCAGGGCTGGTGCTCTATCCACTGCACCACCTCACTGCTCCAAATCTCATTTATTTCTTGACAGATACTTCTATTCAGAAAACTTTGGGAAAATATAACATCTAATTCTTTATTAGTGGAGACTTTATGAAACAGTTACTCATTTATTCTTTATCAGTAATGTAAGTGCAATAAAGAAAAATGTGATTGAAGAGATTCACGATTATTTGTTTTAAGTTTCCAGACAAATGACAATAATTAGGGTTCATTGGGAAAACAAACCAGAAGAAATGAGATAGTCTGTCAATTTAGATTTATCAGTTGCAGAGATTTTTAAATTTACATTAGAGACAGTGTTACAATTCTAGCCTCATCAGTTCAAAACATGAGATAAGAGTATAGTTTCAAGTACCCTGTACGCATTCTCCCACCCTGTTTAAAAAAAAAAAAAAAAAAAAAAAAAAAAAAGTGGGGGAAATTTTTCCAAACTAGCAATTCCTTGGGAGAAAAAGTCTTAGATTTGACTCTGAGCTATGTTAGACTAGTTTTAAACAGCAACTCTAATGCACAAAATAGTATGAATAATATGAGGAAGAAATAAAACACATGTTATACTTATCCATGGGAACAGCCTCTGTCCTGAGGCCTCATTGGTAGACTCATAGCAAATTTCACATGATTTTCCTCTGTCAGGCAAATTCTTCTAAGGTTTTTATTATGTATCCTCCTGTCATTAAGAATGAATCACATTCCAGCTTTTAAATATTAGCTGCACAACATTCAAGGGTGTAATAGCAACAGTTCATGTTTATAGTTTCTGAAGCACTTCCCTCATAACAACCCTGTTAAGGAAACAGTAAAATTATAATTATCCCTATTTTGCAGATGAGGTTATGTCACTTTGCTAACTGTTATGAAGCCTGTAAATAGTAAAGCTGGAACTCAAATGTTGGACTTCTCAAGTTCAGTACTATCCTGTGCTTGTTTATTGCTTGGTTATGTTTATCTTTCTCTCTACTTGGTTGTGTTTATCTTTCTCTCTAACGAAGTTACATTTAATCTCTTTAGAGGTAAATAATTTCAGTTATTTGTTCTGGTGTTTTGTGGTGAGCTGCAGGTCTATTATTTTCTTAAACAGTAAAATTGTGCATTAAATTATCAAAAATCACTTGCTACAACTATATTCTCTTTGTACTCTTTATTTCAGAGTAAAGACATGCCATTAGTATAGACTGATTTTTTAAAAACTAGATATGCTTTAAATTCATAAAAAAGACAATTCTGGCATCTGACTCTCATTTAAATGTGTGCATAATGTTAGTTGGGGCATTTGAGATTTGATTTGCTTATTTTTGTGTGCTCTGCCCTATTTGTGCAGAGAGAAAAAAAGGAACAAAGGAGAAAGGGAGGGAAGGAGTAGGGAGGGAGAAAAGAAGGAAGGAAGGGAGAGAGGGAAGCAGGCAATGAATTTATTTTATTGGTGCTAGCTGGGCCCTGGTTTGCAGATCTACATCAAATACAGTCCCATGTGCATTTAGATTCCAAAGAAAATCATCCACACACAATAGGAAAATAACAAGGAAAAGTTGGGATTTACAAGCATTCTCCATAGAAGACATTGTTAAAGAGTTTTTAATGAATTTGGATTTTTGTTCTTCCTTTATTGGACCAGTGACATTGGTTTCTTAGAAGGTTTTGCATTGTATGAAGGACTTAGTACCTTTTTTGAAAAGGAACAGACTTATAGAAAAGAAGCAAAAATCTTCCTAGAGTCTTAAGGTTTTTGCCTTTAAGAAATACATTTCTGAAGATTCCCACTATAGATGCTTAAAAGGTTACATAAGAAATAGTATATATATTTTTTTTTTTAATAAAGGTCAACTCATTCTGATAGTCGAAACTGCCAGTGTTATCTTTTTTCTTCACTTTAATAGGATTGGAAAGTTGGGAAGTTGGGATTAGATGCAAACCTTCCATGTAAGTGTTGTTGTAAATAGAAATATTAACTTGAGGACTTCTGATACTTTCTTTTGGCAATATCTATGATTCATGAGTCCTGCAATTTCTTAGACTACAAAACAAAAGTATATACTCTAGTGGTAGTGATTGAACTATAAATTGCCATCTGAATAAAGTTTTGAGAGAAAAATTTAAGGAAATTATCACCACAAATATTAAGAACAAAAATGTTCATGCAAGGAAAAAAAATTGTTATATCAGCACAGATGTTAGTCATATATCAATTTACTCATTAGTTGAGCTATTCTTGGGTCCACATGTACAGTAGTAAATCAAAATTTTAAGGTAACCAGTACTAAGAAACAACTTAATTTTTTGGAGTGTCTTCCTCTCCTGCTAGAAGTTGTAGCAGAAGTGAGTATATTTTGTAGTAGTATTAGGGAAACAACATAGAGAAATGAAAAAAGTACTAGACTTGAAATAGCATGGTCTGAGTTCAGATCTTCTCCTTGAGGCCAGCTTTGTGACCCTGGGGCAAGTCTGAACCTATAACATGGGAATAATACCAGTATCTACCTCACAAGGTGGTTGTGAAGAATATATAAGATAATATGTGTAAAGTGCTTAGAAAACCTTAAAGGGCTATATAAATGTCAGTCAGCTACTGTTATTGTTGTGAGTTGACATGTGTTAATTTACTTCTATTCCACAGCTATAAAGCAAATACAGACACATGCTCACATATACACTTATTGCTTACAACAGTATTTTAGCAATAGGAAAAATCACATTTATGCTGTGCTATCTGCTTTCTAGAGCCCCCATGCCGGAGTGATTAAAATTGAATCCTGCTTTCTAGAGCCCCCACTGTGGAGTGATTGAAATAAATATACCTTCTTAGTGAAGAAGTATGAGGTGGGACTCCTGAGAATTGTGGGAAAAATAGAGTCCATTTATTACAAGGTCTTTTCCCTTTTTATACCCTCATACCCTTATATAACAAAAACAGCATTGGGCATGCACCAAGTATATACTACGCACCCCCATGAACAACTTGCTATTGCATGTAGACGACTCTTTGACACTTTGGTATCATTCTGCTTCAATTACAACACAGGATGCCACCGCCCCCTGACTTCTCAGGAAGGCCAAGAGCTCTTAGGGGAGATGGGGAGTTGAACTAGACATTGTCAGCATATTCCCTCTGGGCTGAAGGGTCTTATGCCTCACCCAGAGTCCCCCCGCTAGTTGTGGCCCTCTACAGATACCCAGCCATTTATAAAGTCAAATCAACAAACATTTAAGTACCTACTATGTCTCAGACACTATGCTAAGGACTAAAAATACAAAGAAAAGCAAAGAATAATTTGTGCTTTCAAAAATCTCATAATATAATTAAGGAGACAGCTTGAAAATAATTAGGCACAAACAAAATATAGACAACATAAATTCTAAATAATCAATAGAAAGAAGGCCCTGATGGTAAGGGCAATTAAGAATGGTTTCTTGTCCAAGGTAGAATTTTTACTGGACCCAAAAGATCCAGAAAAATTCCGGAAGCAGAGAAGAGGAAGAAGTAGATTCCAGGATAGCCAGTAGAAATTCCCCGAGTCTGGACATAGAGTGTCTTGTGGGAAAAACAGCAATGACTGTGTCATGAATCACAGAGTCCATGGAGGGGAGAAGAAGGTTTGGAAGAGATCAGACTTTAAAATCCAGAGGATTTTTTATTTAATCATGGTGGTGATAGAGGATGGCATTAGAATTTATTGGAGAGTGTAATAACATGGATAGACTTCTCTTTTAAAAGATCAGTTTGATAGCTGAGTGGAGCATGACCCGGAGTGAAATGAGACTCATAGCAAGGTATTGTAGTAGTCCAGGAGAAAGATGATAAAAGCCTGAAATGTGGGTGAGAGTAGTGCCAGGAGAGAGAAGAAGCCTTATGTAATTGATGCTACAGAAGTAATGTCAGCGTGCCTTGACATCAGATGGCATATGGGAAGCCCACAAAGGGAGAAGGGAAAGGAAGAAGGAGATACTAGTGAGAAAGAATGAGGAGTTGAAGGTGACAACTAGATTGCTGAAGTTGGCTAGAAAAAATGGTGGTACCCTCAACAGTATTATAAATCCTATTTCAAATGAAACAGTAATGAGAAGAATATAAATAGGCCATGTAGCATAGTGAATAGAAGGTCAGTCTTGAAACTAGGAAGATATGGATTCAAGTTCTATCTCTGAGACCTACTGACTGTGATCTCAGGCAAATCATTTAACCTCTCAATGCTTAAGGCAACAATCTGTGACTATAAATTACTGAAGGATCTGATGTACATTGATAGGATTTTCCTCATGTGACAGTTTTCTAGACCAGTAAAATCAGAGATCTATTCCCTATCCCTGCCTATCTCTGTCCTCAAGGAGCTTACATTGTAATAGGGCAGGACTACATCTGTTTGTCTTTGTCATAACTGGGGAAGAGCATGTAGCTTTGAAAAGAGATAATGAATTTCAGAGAGATCTGGAGAGACTTAACTTGAACTGATGATGAGTGAAATGAGCAGAACCAGATCATTGTACACGGTAATACCAAAACTATATGATGATCAATTCTGATGGGTGTGATTCTCTTCAATATTGAGATGATTCAAACCAGTTCCACTTGTTCAGTGATAAAGAGAATCATCTACACTCAGAGAGAGAACCGTGGGAACAGTGTGTGGACCACAACATAGCATTCTCACTCTTTCTGTTATTGTTTGCTTGCATTTTGTTTTCTTTCCCAGTTTTCTTTCCTTCCTTCTTGATCTGATTTTTCTTGTGCAGCAAGATAACTGTATAAATATGTATACATATATTGGCTTTAACATATTTAACTTGTATTGGACTACCTGACATCTAGGGGAAGAGATGGGGGAAAGAAGGGGATAATTTGGAACAGAAGGCTTTAAAACGGTCAGAGTTGAAAATTTACCCATGCATAAGCTTTGTAAATAAAAAGTGTAGAGGGCAGCAGAACTCTGAAAAAGTATACTTGAAGCAAAGATGCTTACAGTAGGGTATTTACTCAGTGTGATTGAGATAATGATTCTCTAGTTTACATGTACTTAGTACTTAGTGTGATATGGTGATGTAATGGTTCTACAGTTGGCACTTACTCTGTGTGCTGTAGTGTTGTAATTATACTAAGATATTTAAAGGCTGAGAGGACTGGAGACAGAGTGTATGCTCAATCTAGATCTCAGACTCACAGACTGCAGACTCCATATTCTATCCCTGACTATCCTCGTAGTGACTCTCCTGCTGAGACCAAGGCCTGTCAAGAGGTCCTCCAGAAAGCTAGCCTAGACATTACAAAAAAGCTTTAATTAAAAAAAAAAAAAAAAAAAAAGAAAGAAAAAAAAAGAAAAAGGAAAGAAAAGAGATAGTGAGTAGAGCCATAAGATGCCATTTAATTAACACTTTTCTGAAGCAATGAGAGTGTAGATTTGGTTACTGTTCACAGTACAAGGGAAGGCTATTCGTATGGATTCTTGATAGATTTAGGTGGGCTTGGGGTAAGTACAGGACAGCAAAACACAGAAGAGAAACTAGAGATTTGGTTGGAAAGATCAGCAGCTTCAGGGTGGCAGAGCAGGTAGAAAAGATTAAATCTTTCCTGAGGCTACCGTCAATAATTTATTTGAAAAATTTTCCTAATTTAGTGTTTCTGTATTAGGGTTAGGGTTTCTTTTTTTTTATTTATTATTTTTTTAATTTATTTTATAATTATAACTTTTTTTTTTTTTTTGACACATATGCATGGGTAATTTTTTACAACATTATCCCTTGCACTTACTTCTGTTCAGATTTTTTCCCTTCCTCCCCCAACCCCCTCCCCCCAGATGGCAGGTAGTCTTATACATGTTAAATATATTACAATATATTCTAGATACAATATATGTGTGTAGAACCGAATTTCTTGTTGCACAGGAACAATTGGATTCAGAAGGTAAAAATAACAGTTTACATTCATTTCCCAGTGTTCCTTTTCTGGATGTAGCTGATTCTGTCCATCATTAATCAATTGGAATTGGATTAGCTCTTCTCTATGTTGAAGATATCCACTTCCATCAGCATACATCCTCGTACAGTATCATTGTTGAAGTGTATAATGATCTTCTGGTTCTGCTCGTTTCACTCAGCATCAGTTGATGTAAGTCTCTCCAAGCCTCTCTGTATTTCTCCTGTTGGTCATTTCTTACAGAACAATAATATTCCATAACATTCATATACCATAATTTACCCAACCATTCTCCAATTGATGGACATCCATTCATCTTCCAGTTTCTAGCCACTATGAAAAGGGCTGCCACAAACATTTTGGCACATACAGGTCCCTTTCCCTTCTTTAATATTTCCTTGGGGTATAAGTCCAGTAGTAGCACTGCTGGGTCAAAGGGTATGCACATTTTGATAACTTTTTGGGCATAATTCCAGATTTCTCTCCAGAATTGATGGATTCTTTCACAACTCCACCAACAATGCATCAGTGTCCCACTTTTCCCACAGCCCATCCAACATTCATCGTTATTTGTTCCTGTCATCTTAGCCAATCTGACAGGTGTGTAGTGGTATCTCAGAGTTGTCTTAATTTGCATTTCTCTGATCAATAGTGATTTGGAACACTTTCATATGAGTGGGAATAGTTTTAATTTCATCATCTGAAAATTGTCTGTTCATATCCTTTGACCATTTATCAATTGGAGAATGGCTTGATTTCTTATAAATTAAAGTCAATTCTCTGTATATTTTGGAGATGAGGCCTTTATCAGAACCTTTAACTGTAAAAATGTTTTCCCAATTTGTTACTTCCCTTCTAATCTTGTTTGCATTAATTTTGTTTGTGCAGAAACTTTTTAATTTGGTGTAATCAAAATGTTCTATTTTGTGATCAATAATGGTTCTAGTTCTCCCTTGGACACAAACCCCTTCCTCCTCCACAAGTCTGAGAGGTAAACCATCCCATGTTCCTCCAATTTATTTATGATTTTGTTCTTTATGCCTAAATCTTGGACCCATTTTGATCTAATCTTAGTATGTGGTGTTAAATGTGGGTCCATGCCTAGTTTCTGCCATACTAATTTCCAGTTTTCCCAGCAGTTTTTGTCAAATAATGAATTCTTATCCCAAAATTTGGGATCTTTGGGTTTGTCAAACACTAGATTGCTATTTTTATTCACTGTCTTGCCCTGTGAACCTAACCTATGCCACTGATCAACTAGTCTATTTCTTAGCCAATACCAAATGGTTTTGGTGACTGTTGCTTTATAATACAGTTCTAGATCAGGTACAGCTAGACCACCTTCACTTAATTTTTTTTTTCATTACTTCCCTTGAAATTCTCGACCTTTTGTTGTTCCATATGAATTCTGTTGTTATTTTTTCTAGGTTATTAAAATAGTTTCTTGGAAGTCTGATTGGTATAGCACTAAATAAATAGATTAGTTTAGGGAGTGTTGTCATCTTAATTATATTCACTCGGCCTATCCAAGAGCACTGAATGTCTTTCCAATTATTTAAATCTGACTTTATTTTTGTGGCAAGTGTTTTGTAATTTTGCTCATATAATTCCTGACTCTCCTTTGGTAGATATATTCCCAAATATTTTATACTATTGACCGTTATTTTGAATGGAATTTCTCTTTGTATCTCTTGCTGTTGGATTGTGTTGGTAATATATAAAAATGCTGAGGATTTATGTGGATTTATTTTGTATCCTGCAACTTTGCTAAAATTCTGAATTATTTCTAATAGCTTTTTAGCAGAGTCTTTGGGGTTCTCTAAGTATACCATCATGTCATCTGCGAAAAGTGATAATTTGATTTCCTCATTTCCTACTCTAATTCCTTGAATCTCTTTCTCGGCTCTTATTGCCAAAGCTAGAGTTTCTAGTACTATATTGAAAAGTAATGGTTTAGAAATAATTCAGAATTTTAGCAAAGTCGCAGGATACAAAATAAATCCACATAAATCCTCAGGATTTTTATACATTACCAACACAATCCAACAGCAAGAGATACAAAGAGAAATTCCATTCAAAATAACAGTCGATAGTATCAAATATTTGGGAATATATCTACCAAAGGAGAGTCAGGAATTATATGAGCAAAATTACAAAACACTTGCCACAAAAATAAAGTCAGATTTAAATAATTGGAAAGACATTCAGTGTTCTTGGATAGGCCGAGCGAATATAATAAAGATGACAATACTCCCCAAACTAATCTATTTATTTAGTGCTATACCAATCAGACTCCAAGAAACTTATTTTAATGACCTAGAAAAAATAACAACAAAATTCATATGGAAGAATAAAAGGTCGAGAATTGCAAGGGAACTAATGAAAAAAAAAGTCAGAGGAAGGTGGTCTAAGTGTACCTGATTTAAAGCTATATTATAAAGCAACAGTCACCAAAACCATTTGGTATTGGCTAAGAAATAGACTAGTTGATCAGTGGCATAGGTTAGGTTTACAGGGCAAGATAGTGAATAAAAATAGCAATCTAATCTTTGACAAACCCAAAGATCCCAAATTTTGGGATAAGAATTCATTATTTGACAAAAACTGCTGGGAAAACTGGAAATTAGTATGGCAGAAACTAGGCATGGACCCACATTTAACACCACATACTAAGATTAGATCAAAATGGGTCCAAGATTTAGGCATAAAGAACGAAATCATAAATAAATTGGAGGAACATGGGATGGTTTACCTCTCAGACTTGTGGAGGAGGAAGGAGTTTGTGTCTAAGGGAGAACTAGAGACCATTATTGATCACAAAATAGAACATTTTGATTACACCAAATTAAAAAGTTTCTGCACAAACAAAACTAATGCAAACAAGATTAGAAGGGAAGTAACAAATTGGAAAAACATTTTTACAGTTAAAGGTTCTGATAAAGGCCTCATCTCCAAAATATACAGAGAATTGACTTTAATTTATAAGAAATCAAGCCATTCTCCAATTGATAAATGGTCAAAGGATATGAACAGACAATTTTCAGATGATGAAATTAAAACTATTTCCACTCATATGAAAGAGTGTTCCAAATCACTATTGATCAGAGAAATGCAAATTAAGACAACTCTGAGGTATCATTACACACCTGTCAGATTGGCTAAGATGACAGGAACTAATAACGATGAATGTTGGAGGGGCTGTGGGAAAACTGGGACACTGATGCATTGTTGGTGGCGTTGTGAAAGAATCCAACCATTCTGGAGAGCAATCTGGAATTATGCCCAAAAAGTTATCAAAATGTGCATACCCTTTGACCCAGCCATACTACTACTGGGCTTATACCCCAAGGAACTACTAGAGAAGGGAAAGGGACCTGTATGTGCCAAAATGTTTGTGGCAGCCCTTTTCATAGTGGCTAGAAGCTGGAAGATGAATGGATGTCCATCAATTGGAGAATGGTTGGGTAAACTATGGTATATGAATGTTATGGAATATTATTGTTCTATAAGAAATGACCAACAGGAGAAATACAGAGAGGCTTGGAGAGACTTACATCAACTGATGCTGAGTGAAACGAGCAGAACCAGAAGATCATTATACACTTCAACAATGATACTGTACGAGGATGTATGCTGATGGAAGTGGATTTCTTCAACATAGAGAAGAGCTAATCCAATTCCAATTGATTAATGATGGACAGAACCAGCTACATCCAGAAAAGGAACACTGGGAAATGAATGTAAACTGTTATTTTTACCTTCTGAATCCAATTCTTCCTGTGCAACAAAAAATTCGGTTCTACACACATATATTGTATCTAAATTATGCTGTAATATATTTAACATATATAAGACTGCTTGCCATCTGGGGGAGGGGGTTGGGGGAGGAAGGGAAAAAATCTGAATAGAAGTAAGTGCAAGGGATAATGTTGTAAAAAATTACCCATGCATATGTACTGTCAAAAAATGTTATAATTATAAAATAAAATTAAAAATTTAAAAAAAAAAAAAAAGAAAAGTAATGGTGATAGTGGGCAACCTTGTTTCACTCCTGATCTTATAGGGAAAGGTTCTAGTTTATCGCCATTACATATGATGTTTACTGAAGGTTTTAAATATATATATGCTCCTTATTATTTTAAGGAATAGTCCATTTATTCCTATACTGTCAAGCGTTTTTAGTAGGAATGGATGTTGGATTTTGTCAAATGCTTTTTCTGCATCTATTGACATGATCATATCATTTTTATTAATTTGATTATTAATATGGTCAATTATACTAATAGTTTTCCTAATATTAAACCAGCCATGCATTCCTGGTATAAATCCCACTTGGTCATAGTGTCTAGACTGAAATAGACTGAAAATAGACTGAAGTCTATTTGCTAATATCTTATTTAAGATTTTAGCATCAATATTCATTAAGGAAATTGGTCTATAGTTTTCTTTCTCAGTTTTCGATCTACCTGGTTTAGGTATCAGTACCATGTCTGTGTCATAGAAGGAATTCGGTAGGACTCCTTCAATCCCTATTTTTTCAAATAGCATTGGAGTTAGTTGTTCTTTAAATGTTTGGTAGAATTCACATGTAAATCCATCTGGTCCTGGGGACTTTTTCTTAGGAAGTTGGTTAATTGCTTGTTCTGTTTCTTTTTGTGAAATGGGACTATATTTAGACTACTTACTTCTTCCTCTGTTAATCTGGGCAAGCTATATTTTTGAAGGTATTCTTCCATTTCATTTAAGTTATCGAATTTATCAGGATAAAGTTGAGCAAAGTAGCTCCTAACTATTGTTAATTTCCTCTTCATTAGTGGTGAGTTCACCCTTTTTCATTTTCAAGACTAACAGTTTGCTTTTTCTCTTTCCTTTTTTTAATCAGGTTTACTAAGGGTTTGTCTATTTTGTTGGTTTTTTCATAGAACCAACTCTTAGTTTTATTAAATAATTCAATAGTTTTTTTACTTTCAATTTTATTAATCTCACCTTTTATTTTTTGAATTTCAAGTTTTGTGTTTGTCTGGGGGTTTTTAATTTGTTCCTTTTCTAGCAATTATGGTTGTAAGCCCAATTCGTTGGCCCTCTCTTTCTCTATTTTATGCAAGTAGGCCTGTAGAGATATAAAACTTCCCCTTATTACTGCTTTGGCTGTATCCCACACATTTTGGTATGATGTCTCATTATTGTCATTTTCTTGGGTGAAGTTATTAATTATGTCTATGATTTGCTGTTTTACCCAATCATTCTTTAGTATAAGATTATTTAGTTTCCAATTAGTTTTTGGTCTATTTTCCCCTGGCTTTTTATTAAATGTAATTTTCATTGCATTGTGGTCTGAAAAGGATGCATTTACTATTTCTGCCTTACTGCATTTAATTTTGAGGTTTTTATGCCCTAGTATGTGATCAATTTTTGTATAGGTTCCATGAACTGCTGAGAAGAAAGTATACTCCTTTCTGTCTCCATTTAGCGTTCGCCAAAGATCTATCATATCAAACTTTTCTAATATTCTATTTACCTCTTTGACTTCTTTCTTATTTATTTTGTGGTTTGATTTATCTAATTCTGAGTGCAAGGTTGAGATCTCCCACTATTATAGTTTTGCTCTTGCAGCTCTCTTAATTTCTCGTTTAAGAATTTAGATGCTGTACCACTTGGTGCATATATGTTTAATATTGATACTGTTTCATTATTGATGCTGTCCTTTAGCAGGATATAATGCCCTTCCTTATCTCTTTTAATTAGATCAATTTTTGTTTTTTGCTTGATCTGAGATGAGGATGGCTACTCCTGCTTTTTTGGTTTTGCCTGAAGCATAATAGATTCTGCTCCACCCTTTTACTTCTAGTTTGAATGTCTCACCCTGTTTCAGGTGTGTTTCCTGTAAACAACATATAGTAGGATTCTGACTTTTAATCCAGTCTGCTAACTGTTTCCTCTTTATGAGGCAGTTTGCCCCATTCACATTTGTGGTTAGAAGGACTAATTCTGTATTGCTTGCCATCCTATTAATCCCTGCTTATCTTTTCCCCTTTCCTTCCCTCTTAACCCCCTACCCAGTATTAAACTTGTGAACACCACTTGCTTTTCACAGCCCTCTCTTTTTAGGATCCCTCCCCCACCTTAAAGTTCCTCCCCTCATTTTACCCCTTTTCCTCAAAATTTCTGTATTCCTTTCCCCTTAGCTTATTCCTCCCCTTTCACTTTTCAATGAAGTGGAAGAAGTTTCACCATAAATCGAATATGTCTATTGATACACACTATGTTCATCTCCCTCCCTTCTTTCTCTCAGATATAATAGGTTACCTTTGCCTCTTCATGTGATGTAGTACCACCACTTTACACTTTTTTATGATATAATTTCCTTTCCACCTCTAGTTTCTAAGACAAATTGTACATATGTTCTTTACATATTTTTTTGGTAGAAGTATAGTTCTCAAGATTTCCTTTTACCTTTTTAGAAATCTCTTGAGTTCTGTATTTGAAGATCAAACCTTTTATGTAGGTCTGGTTTTTTTCATCAAAAATAGATGGAATTCATTTTTTTCGTTAAATGTCCATCTTCTTCCCTGGAAAACGATGCTCATTCTTGCTGGGTAAGTTATTCTTGGCTGCATACCAAGTTCCTTAGCCTTTCGGAATATCATGTTCCAGGCCCTTCCTTCTTTTAATGTGGACGCTGCTAGATCCTGGGTTATCCTTATTGTGGCTCTTCCATATCTGAATTGCTTTTTTCTAGCAGCTTCCAATATCTTTTCCTTTGTCTGATGGTTCTTGAACTTGGCCACTATATTTCTTGGCGTTTTGATTTTAGGGTCCCTTTCAGTAGGTGAAAAAATTCAATGTCTATTTTACCCTCTGTTTCCAGAACGTCTGGGCAGTTCTCTTTGATAATTTCCTCAAAAATGGTGTCCTGGATCTGTTTTCCAGGTCTGTTGTCTTTCTAATAAGGTACTTGACATTCTTTTCAATTGTTTCATTTCTCTGGTTTTGCTTGACTACCTCTTGGTTTCTCCTTGAGTCTACTTGTTCCAGTCTAATTTTCAATGATGTATTTTCTTCACTCACTTTTTTTATATCTCTTTGTAATTGTCCAATTGAGTTTTTATCTTCTATGGAATTTTTTTTTCCATTTTATCCATTTTATTTTTTAGAGAGCTGTTTTCTTTTTCCAGCTCACTAATCCTGTTTTCCTTGGAGTTGTTTACCTTTTCCAGCTCACTAATCTTGTTTCTCAATGATTTGATTTCTTTATCCACTCTGTCTTTGAATGCATGGGATGACTTCTCCAGGCTCTCTTGCCAAGGGGTTAGTCTGTTTCTGAAAAGATCATGGCTTCTTTGCAGAGTTGAAGTGGGGCAGCTGAAAAAATTCCCATAACTTATTGGTAATTATTTAATCATCTAGAATCCTAAGAATGGAAAGTTGAGAGGCCGTAAGCAACAAACAGGTAAATACTTGGAGCACCAAAAATTTGTGTATCAGGACAGAGGGAAAATTGACTAAGTCTCTTAATATCTCAAGTTTCCATAATTTCAACAGTATGGTAGATAGTCCTTCTACAAAGCAAATTACAGCCCCTCTGTATTTTATCATGGCCTACCTGAGTTACTGTGACCAAAAAAAAAAAAAAAAAAAAAGTGATGTTGTGGTAGTAATGGACCTTTCTTCTGGCAATCAGGTAAAAGACATGTTGTCTTTCTCTTTCTACCCCTCTCCCTCCTTGTCCTCCTCCCTCTGCCTCTGCCTCTGCCTCTGCCTCTGCCTCTGCCTCTGCCTCTGCTTCTTTCCCCCTCATCCACACATCTCCCTGTAGATCCATACTTAAGAACTTTTCTACTTTATTAGGCATAGCCTTCAAGAATCCAGGTGTCAATTCTTTCCCACAGTGAGGCATCAGAAAAGATCATACAAACACTATCTGGCAATTTTGCTTTGTTGCTCACTGTGTTTACCAGTTGTGTGAATGATTCTTACCTGTGTTTCAATGATATTTGTTTTCTTGTATTATGGCTGGGGGTGGTTCATTTAACTCGTGTTATATAGCAACTGTTCAATTAATAGTTTGATCTTGCCATAAACAAGTTTTATAGGTTTGGTGTCTACACCCTCTGATTTATATAGTCATAAACAACAAGGTATTTGTTACTAGTAAAGATTGAAAAGATTTTTTTGCATACCCCAAGCATAATGATAAAGAAATTTTAGCATTCTTCTTGGAATGCCTTGAGTTTGAGCTAATAAAGTAAAGCTGATGCTTTTCACTTGGCATTTTAGTAATTTCTTTTTCCCTTTCCTATCACAGCAATATCCGATGTTTTAAGATTGACCAGCCTTCAGCTGGGGATGCTTCAGGAGCCCCAGCTGTATGGAGCCATGGCTACACTGAAGCCTCAGGTGTAAAGAATAAGTAAGTGGATAACTTTGGAACAACAGGTGATTCCTGCTTTCTTCTCAGAGTCCAAGTGAGAAAGAAGAACCCAGTGCTTGCTTTTTTCATACAGAATTTAGTGGAGGATATTTTTTCTCCCCAGAGTAAGACAGGGCCATGACTTATATTTGAACAATAAGCTAAGCCTTCACTGGAGGCACCTCATTCCCTTTTCCTTATTAGAGAACTTACAAGGTTTAGAGAATGTTTAGAGAAGACCCAAGTGCTAGAAAAGCATTTCTGTTGCTTTGAAAAGCCCCTGCCCACCAAGCAAAGCATGTAGACCACTAAAAGAAGAGTGGCCTTGATTGTCCCAAAGTCCCTTACATTGTTGATCAGTCAATAGTTTTGTGGGGCTGTTTTGTTGTTTTTACTTCCCATCTGAATTTCTGACGTATTTGCTTTTTATTTTTAACCAGTTTTCCCCTTTTTGGGTCACGATATTAATTTTCTTTAGAATACCAGAAAAATTCCTGTGACATGACGTTTGTTGTTTTGCTCATTTCTGACCTTTGATATTTTATGGGAATATGGGGTGAAAAAATATTATTAGTAGATTTATTATTACATAATAAAGAAAAGGTTTTAAAACCCTCAAGAAGAAAGTAAGAATCACTTTTTTATCCTCCAGTTTGAATACTCTCAATAAAGAAAACTGGTGGATTAAGCAGAGGCTCTTTGAATCATTCCTATCATGCCAACTGCTTTTTCTTGGTACAGTAAGCAGAAGCAACTCAACTGATCTTTCTCTTGTTCTCCCTAAGGGTTCAGTGTGATGGTGTTATATCTTCAGTAGCTAAAGACTGTGTCCCACCTACTGTTTTATTTTACATCTTATTGACAATGGAGACACAGCTGAACCTGGGAAAGTTTACCCACTTTCCACCTGAAGTATAGCTATTGCATAATTTCTGTGTATTTTACATTTAATTTCATTGTAATGAGAACAATTAAATATTTAGTAGTAGACAGGATTCTATTTTTAAGAATTGTCACTTGTTTGATTAAAAAACCTAACTTTATTTTGTTCATTTAAGTAAGTATTTATTAAGTGACTATTGTATGAATACGCACATGTAGAAAGGATGAATTGAACTTGCAATACTATCTGAAATGTAAGAAAGTAAAAAAAATACATTTTCATATAGTCATCCATATTGATTAGGACTGAAGAGCTTGGACTACTAGATACAAACTTTTCCTTGAAAAGTATTTCTCCAGAATATATTGTTGCACTTGAAGTTGTTTCTACTCTGACTCCCCATTCTCTGTCTCCCAAAAAGAGACATTAAATGAAAAAAGACATTTTAGTTGCTCTTTCCCATTGGGTGCTGTGTAACTTTGGATGAAATACTGCTTTTTCAGATGAATGAAAAAAGCACTATGCTTATTATATGTAAAGAATAGAAGATACAGATAATCCCTGTTTTTAGGGAGCTTACATTTTAAAAAAAGAAACACATAAAGGAGATATCAGGTACATATCAAGTGTAGAGATGCATGCAGTACTTGTTAGGGTGCTTCACAAAGATTCAGCTTAATTAATAAATAATTAAAATTAAGGAAAGACATGCTCAAAGATGAATGAAGTTACTAATTGTAGGAACATTCCAGAACTCCATATATGTGTACCTTCTCACACCATCCTTCTTAATGGTTTCCACTTTTCAGAGTACAAAAATCAGGAGAGAAAGGGGAAAGAGGGAGACAGTCTATAAATCAAAGGATAAAATATTCTGATTACTTCTCCGTAGTACAATAGTTCTGGCATAAGATAGAATTTTTCAAACTAGTTAGATACTAGTTCTAAACTGATTTAAGATCATTAAGTTTGTCTCCTATACGTAAAATCTCAGTGAATGAGGCAACAGATGACTGCATAACCTCTAATGTCATCTGAACCACCATGGTTTTCATAGAAAACATGTGCGAAGTGCTTATCAGATCCAGGCCTGGCTATAGACATTCTACTTCTGACTGAAGTAATAGAAAAGAAATTTAGCCATGCTTTGACTCAGTATCCAGTGCTGGAGAGGGAAAAGAGAAAAAGAAAAAAGGAAGGAGTGTGGGGAGAAAGATTTTTCATCTTTATGACCATCTTTATGATGCTATAACAATAATAATATATTATTATTATACTTATATTATTATATTCATCAAGAATTAACCCTTAATATTTGGTCCTTCTTTAACCCTTTTTTCTCACTTTCTTAGATTATGTGTTGCAGCCCTGTCAGCAAATAATTTCTGTGACAACCGGGAGGCTCTATATGGAGTCTTTGATGGAGACCGGAATGTAGAAGTGCCATATCTTCTGCAGTGCACAATGAGTGACATTCTGGCAGAAGAACTACAGAAAACAAAAAATGAAGAGGAGTATATGGTCAACACTTTCATTGTCATGCAAAGGTGAATCTCAGAGCTTTCCAGCAGTCTGTGATAGCCATAATTTAACTAGTCATTAATCCACGAGGATTTATTCAACATTAACTGTATGCCAGATAATTTGTGGAAGCATACAAAGACAGAAAGAAGTGAAGCAGTCACTGCCCTCAAAGACCTTACATTCTGATGGGAGTGTTCTAATGGGGTTTCTTTAGGAAATCTTCTGCCTTTGTGCTTGTCTAGCAAAAAAAAGAAAAAAAAAAAGATATATTTGCATTCCTTTGATGTATACATTAATGTTAGGGCATATATTCACTCTCAGAGAGCCTCACATATGGCTATCCAACCTTGGCCTTTAAAACTTCCAACTTAATTTTAGGTTTATTACCCTTTTAATGTACTCACTCTGTAGCTAAGTGAATAATACTCTTGGGGACTTGAGTCTACCTGAAACTAAGCCCTAGGTACCCATGATCTCCAGCCTTGCTAAAGAATGGACATGAAACTGCAGAAATGATAGAACATTTTGGCCTTCCTCTAGACCTTCCTGAGTTGGGAATCTGTATTTAAAGAATTAATGTCTCTGTTCTATCGTGTCCATTTTATGAAATTTAATCCACCATTGAGGGATGATGCAACTTGTGCTCATAAATTTTCAAAGTTGAGACAGTAATATTTTAGACCGAAGGATTATGTTTCTTCTAGACCAGTTTCGTTTTTGTTAACAGGAGGAAATAGAGTTCCTAATGGCCTGTTAGATCATTCCCAGAAGCAAATGTGTTTAACCCTATGTAGACATAATATTGGTTGTGCTTTGGGAGGTATGAAATACTATTCCCACTAGTATGCACCAGGAGCATCTGACTGTCTAATTAAAACAGAAGGCAGGGTGGGAGAGAAAAATCCTGATCACTTCTTCCCAGCATTTTGTCAAGAAAAATATATTAGGGAGGGCGCTGTGTGTGTGTGTGTGTGTGTGTGTGTGTGTGTGTGTATGAATACAGACACATACACACACTTTTTTTTTAGTTCACAGATTTCAGGTTTAGAATGTCTTATCCTAAAAGAAGCAGTTGTGGATACTTACCAACTGTCTCTAGAGCCCGACAAAATACAAAGTCATTATAGTGAGAAAAGTCACTTCTAGTTTGAGAACTAGGGATTTCCCATTCAAATATTTGATTATTCCTTTGTCACTTTGATGCCTTAGGTGGGTTGTAAAAGGATTGTATTTATGAGTAAATTCTATACTGCTCATACTTACAAGATGGGGCCAGAAGAAAAGGAAGAGGCAGGGCAGCTAGGTGGCGCAGTGGACAGAGCACCAGTTCTGAAGTCATGAGGACCCGAGTTCAAATCTGACCTCAGACACTTAACACTTCCTAGCTGTGTGACCTTGGGCAAGTCACTTAACCCCAGTTGCCTCAGCAAAAAAAAAGGAAAGGAAAGGAAAAGACATATTCATGTTAAAAAGGCAACAGGAACAATGAAGCTTTTCTTATATCTTCTTTCCGACCCCCTAGCCCTCTCCCTGAACCTCCACCTTTACTCCAAGAAGTTGGTACCAGATCCTAATGAGGATAGGAAAGTACATACTGAGTTGCTCATAGTTGGAATCAGACTCCCTGGGGACTGATTTGTAGGGGCTTTTTAAAGGCCTCTTTGGAACTAAGATGGTGGGATGTGTTATTCCCCCATACCCTGCATTTTCCAGGTTCTGGTTGTATAGCCTCCTATTGACCATTGACCACTAGAGTGTGAAGCACAACTGCTAAGAGACATACCTACCATCTTTCCCCTCTCCCCCCAGTGGTAGCCTCCTATGTTGGAAGCAAGCAAAAAAGCAGTGTTATCCTGTAAGTAGCTATGAATCATGAGAAAACTCCATTATTCTTGGGGAGGGAAGCTTTTCTCTGATTTTATATATATATATATATATATATATATATATATATATATGTATGTATATATGTAAAATATTGAGGAAGCTTTTCTCTGATTTTTTTATATATATATATATATCTATATATATATCTATATATATATCTATATATATATATATATATATATATATGTAAAATATTGAGGGATACCAACACATAGAAGAAAGGTTTAGAAGGGTTTCTCCCCACCAGAGGTTATGGTTCACTTGGTTTGCTATCCTAATGCTTTTCACCATTCTCATCCCTTCACTTCATCCTTCTGATGAGAAGGAAAATCTTTATTTCCTTGAAGGGTAGGCTAGAGCCCTATTTATTCTGGCAGGGTCTGTGAACCTTATCTAAAGAGTAGTAGTCACAGGCAATCTAGAGCTCTAGGACCTTAATTCCAGACTTGTTTCCTCTTCCATTTGTCCCTCATTTTTTCTCATTTCTTAATGGAACATGCCACGATAAGATTTGAAATTTTGAGAAGAATTGTAAATTCTTTAGTCATAGGATTCTAGTGCATAAAATGACTTTGAAAGCCTTGAATTTCATTCCTAACTCTCCCACAAATTAAGCCAAGGCAAATGATTTAATTTTACAATCTCCATTTGTGAACTGATTGTGTTTCTATTGCCCATAAAGGGATAATATGAGCATAAATAATATAATGAGGGATAACTTAGCTAATGGTGCTTATTCTAGTTCTGAGATGCTTGTCAGAAGTTGCAGATGCAGCTGGTGTCTTAGAGTCTGTGGATTAGTAACCACTAATAAAAGATTAATACAGAAGTCCTAGAATAAGCAATACCAGTTTACAAAAGATCCTTTGTGCATGGCAGAAAAGTGGATTGCCCAGGTCTGTAAGGCAGATAACCAACACACACACTTTGAAAGACAGAAAAAAAAGAATGGATTTTAAAGTGTTAATATATTTATATATTTATCTACTTATAGGTTTATAATAACTTTAGGAGTTGGCTCTTCAGCTTACCAATTTTAGACCCAGAGAATGGAGACTAAAAGAACAAGTTAGTAGTTGTCTTGAAAATGTGGTGACTAAAGAGTGTATTATTTATGTAGCCAACTGTGTGTAGGAGCACAAGGACTCCTTTATTCCATTTGATTCCCATGGCTTTTAAAGGTAAAGTGACCCTTCCCACCAGTTGTTTTGAGATTCCCTTTGGTATAAATAAGTGTGTAATACGTCAAATTCCACACTGTCTTCCTCTGTAAAGTTTAATAGCCATGTTTTGATGAAAAGAGCCTGAATTATATTCTAATGAATTCTGCCAGACTTTTTTTGCCTTCAGCCTTGTGCTCAATTGTGCAGCCTCTCTATTGAAATGAATGAAACAAATGCATGATGCTTTGTCTTTCTCTCCCTCAAATTCTAGGAAACTTGGAACTGCTGGGCAAAAACTTGGAGGCTCTGCTGTCCTGTGTCATATAAAGCATGATCCTGTGGACCCAGGAGGATATTTCACCTTGACCTCTGCTAATGTGGGAAAATGCCAAACAGTTCTGTGCCGGAATGGGAAACCTTTGCCTCTGTCAAAATCTTATATCATGAGCTGTGAAGAGGAATTGAAGAGAATCAAGCAGCATAAAGCCATTATCACTGAAGTGAGTACATGGTACCCCTGTGAAGCAGGAGAGGAGAGATATCTAAGACTCACTGCTCTTTGCCAAAAAACCTGCTCTGCCAACATTTAGCCATAGTCTTTCATTTGGGATAGCAGACTTGAAACTCTGGATTAAAGTCAAAATCCTGAACCCAAGTGGCATTTATCAGATTATTTTCAGAATGGCTCAGAGATGTTTTTAGGGCATTAATAAGTCCTTGATCTCGATTTGTAAAATGGGGATAATGATGGCATCTATCTCATGAGTTGTTAAGAAGCAGCTTGGTAATACAGTAGATAGAACATTGGACTTGGGAGTCAGAAAGGCCTGAATTCAAATCCTGCCAAACACTTAGTGATGAGGATTAAATGATGAGGAGTAAATTGTGGTCTAAACCGAGATGGGTCAGTTCCTTTTCTCTCTCTCCTTCCTTCCCCAATGGCGGGTTCGGCAGCAAAGGAATTTGCTACTTAATGCTGTATGGAAACATAGTCTTTATTGACTAGAATGGAAACACCAGAGAGCCGGTGGGCAAAATGGCTGCATGGTACAAGGCCCATTTTTGCAAACAGTAGATTTTTGAGTTCTCTCTTTTATACCAGAGCACAATCATTCAGCCTGAGAGTGATGTAAATAAGATAAGGATTCTCTTGTTATCTTTTAGGGACAGACAGAAGTCTCTTCCCAAAAAGGAATTTCCTGATGCCATTTGGTCTATCTGAGCAGATTAGAATGGGGGCTGTAAAACCCCAGCCAGCTCAGATAGCCCAAACTAGTTTGACCAGATCTTGTATCCAAGGTCCAAGTCCCAAAGGAAGTTGGAGATCAAAAAAGGAATACCAAAGGGCTACCGCCCTCAACACTTAGTAGCTGTGTGACTCTGGACAAGTCATTGAAGCTTTGTTTTGTCTCAATTTCCTCATTTGTAAAGTGAAGCTAACAACAGGGTTATTGTAAGGATCAAATAATATTTGTAAAGTTCTTTGTAAGCTTTCAAATATTTATTTTAAATGCTTATTTCTATTTGTACTTGTTATTAAGACAAAATGAAACTTTGAACAAACTCTTCTCATTATTATCTTTTTCAGTGACATAGAGAGAAACTGGTAGCTTAGAAAATCTAGATAGTAATGCCACCAGTTATATCTAAGCTCTTAATTGTTTACTATTTCTTTGCTTTAGGTTTGGTTGCTTCAAGCCTAATTAATGAGGTCATACTGTAGCCTGAGGAGATTTTTCAGCCCTAAATGGTTTTTCTTGCCTGTTCATAAAATTATGCTGAAGCTTCAATGTAATTATGCTCTTGGGTCTCCAGCATAGGTGTGAAAGATTTGAAACATTTGCTTTTTAATTATGTCATTAGGGGCAGCCAAGTGGTGCAGTAGATAGAGCACCAGGCTCAAATGTGGCCTCAGACACTTAATACTTCCTAGCTGTGTAACCCTAGGCAAGTCACTTAACCCCAGTTGCCTCAGGGGAAAAAAACATTATATCATTAGTTAAAATCCTTTAGCTGAATTCATAACAGAACTGTCTTCTAAATTCCACCCTGTATTATATTGTTTTCAAGTTCTAATATAAGGGTAATTTTTTCTTATCCTTTCTGTGATGAAAACAGAAAGGTGGATATTATAAGCGGTTTTGTGATGTTAAGCTGCTGATAACAAGTAAAGAATTTAAGCAAATAGACTTTGAAATTGAATTTTTCTTGCTTTAAAAACTCTAAAGAAATTCTTTCTTGATTCTTTAAAAGAATTCCTTTCTCCTTGATCCCATTTCTATTTTTGTTCCTTTATTTAAATATGAGCAGAAAACCAAATGAAGTTGTTGGGGTTTGCTCTTAATTTGTAGCCTTTAAGAGAAAGGAGGGAAATGTGTGATATTAGAGTAAACAACACTTTTAGAGAATTGATGAAGGATTAAAATTTTGTTTACAATATTTTTCTTTTTAACCTATAATACCTTTTTCCCCCTGAGGCAGTTGGGGTTAAGTGACTTGCCCAAGGTCACACAGCTAGGCTCAGAAGTGCCTGAGGCCAGATTTGAACTCTGGTCCTCCAGACTTCAGAGCTGGTGCTCTATCCACTGTACCACTTAGCTTTCCCTGCTATAATACTTTTATACAGAGTTACCCTGTTTTAGAGTAGAGCATGACAGTTTTATGTATGCCTATTATATAACTCTTTTTATAAAATCATTATATTCTTTCTGTATTGTATCTATATGTTGTCAAAGTTTATAAATTAAGATGAAATTCTACCATCAGTAGATAACACAAAAGAAAATAGTTAAAATCATTAGCTGTAGTAGAAGGCAGGCTAACTGATGATAGAACTTTTTTGGCCATGGGAACTTGGGAAACTAAAGGGAAAGTGGCCTTCAGCCTGTTCTGCAGGGTAGCAGAATTGTGGGAAAGTAGAACAGCGTGCCAAGAGTCACAATTTTTAGATCACCAACAAACTTTAATTTGGCTTGGTACTCTAAATGTGGGATTGTTGTCCACTGATCAGTGAGTGAGCATACTACTAAATGAACTGAATCAAATTTATCTTGACATTCTTTAAAATTGGAAGAAAGATGGAAGGTTTTCAAAGGCAAAAAAAGTAGTTGGCAAAGTTTATTTTATGCTCCACAGCTACAAGAAATATTATTGTTAATATCTTTGAATATGTATTGCAATACTAACAAAAGCAGTTGTAGAAAACATCACCATGAAACTGTAAAGCAGTTTGGAAGGAATTAGGTATAAGCCAACATCTCATACTATTATATTCCAAAATAAGGATAAAATGGATAAATGATATAGACATAAAAGGTAAAACCACAACTTAGTTTGGAGATTGTGGGAAAATGTACCTGGCAGATCTATGGATAAGGGAAGAATTAATGATCAAGGAAGAGATAGAGAAGATCACAGGAAGTAAAATGAATTATTTTGATTATATAAAATTAAAAACCTTTTGCATAAGCAAAACTAATATAGCCAAAATTAGAAGGAAAAGAGGAAACTTGGAACAGAAGAAGTTTATAGAAAGTGTCTCCAATAAAGGCCTCATTCCTCAAATATTTAGAGAAGGGATCCAATTTTATAGAAATAAAGAGAATCCATCTATTGCTAAACAATCAAAGGATATAAATAGGCAGTTGTCAGAAGAATTCAAAGTTATCAATAGTCACATTAAAAAAATTCTAAAACACTAGTGATTACAGAAATGTAAATTAAAACAACTCTTGACATGCCATTTCACACCTACTAGATTGACTAACATGATAGAAAAGGAAAATGATACATGCTGGAGGGGCTATGGAAAAAGTGGAACAATAATATGTTTGTGGAATTGTGAACCCAGTCTACTCATTCTGGAGAACAATTTGGAATTAAACCCAAAGGACTATAAAACTGCACACTTTTTGATCCAGCCATACCGCTACTAGGTTTGTATTCCATAGAGATTAAAGAAAATGGGAAAGGACCTATTTGTACAGAAATATTTATAGCAGCTCTCTTTGTGATTACAAAAGATTGGAATTCAAGAGAATGTCCCATTAGTTGAGGAGTGGCTGAACAAATTGTAGTATATGATTGTGATAGAATACTACTGTGCTATAAAAAATAACAAGCAAGATGATTTCAGGAAAAAAAAAAAAAAACAGGGAAAACTTGTAAGAACTCACACAAAGTTCAATGAACACAATTAGGAGAGCAGTGTGCACAATTAACAATACTGTAAGGATGATATACTGTGAAAAACTTAGCTGCTCCTATCAAGACAGTTCCAGAGGGCCCATGATAAAAAATTATGTCTGTCTCCATAAAGGAAACTGAGGAACTCTGGACACATATTAAAGCACACTTCTTTAACTTTATTTTTTCTCCCCCCCCCCTTTTTTTTTTTGGCAACATGGCTAATAAAGATATTGCATGATTTCACATATATAATTGTAGCTATGGAGCGAGACAGAGAGAATTTGCAACTCAGATTTTAAAAATCAATGTTAAAAATTTATTTATAATCGGGAAATATTTAATGAACTAAGTTATAGTGAAAAAAAAAAGGTTTTTTAAAAAAGACTAACATGTTGGAAATGTATCTATCTATTTGGTCAGCTGGGAAGATTAACTCAGGCGCTCTCAAGTTTGAGAGGCCTAGATTCCTTGTAGAAAGAACTTTTAATGTTTCAGTGTCAGGGAAGCAAGGGCCAACCAACTTCTGGGGACAGCTTTGTCTTTTCTTAAGGAAAAATATTGGTAGATGTTAGTCTCATCACACTAGTAATATTGCCTCATAAAAGCAGGGAAAGATGAAATCAGTCTAAAGCAAACCAGGCAAGATAGCTAATTTAGCAAAGTCATCCCAAGTGCATTCAAGGTGAAAACAGAAAAAGAACTACAAATAGAAGGAAAATGGAAAACATTTGCAAAAATTATTACAGTGAATTTTTCTCTTATCAAGTATTGTAGAGCCACCACATCTGGGCCCTAAGTCCCTGAAGTGCTTATGCAAGAAGTAGGAACGGTACTAAAGGATACAAAGATGATGAAAGTAGTGATTGAGACAAACACATCTTTGATGAAGGTGATCGTTATGGAGGCATTGTAGGATTGATAAAAGTACTTAAAGAAGGTACTTTTCTTTACCAAAAATAAAAATCTCAAACCTTTTTTATACCAGAAAAAGTGACCTAGAAAACATCAGTAACATTAATCCTTCTGCCTACTTTCCATCTATACAAAGTATTTATACATGTCTTCTATACATAAATTGAGTACACTATTGATGAGAGAATATCAAGAGAGAGCAAGTAGGCATTAAAAAGTGAGAAAGGGATAGATGCTTGCCAAAAGTATTCACAGAGTCTATGTCAAGAAGGGACAATCCCTGAATGAAATTCTAATTGATCCTGTTTTCAGTTAACATTATGATTGATTATGTCAAGCCCCAAGATGAAATAAAGCCTATCTATGTTCAACATGCATCTGATTAGACACATATTATGAACTCATCCAACAGAGTATATATGTATGAAACAAACAATACAGATGGACACTGATCTGGATTGATAGTGAATTTGGATTGAGAAGTTGCAAAGGGAAAGATTTCAGTCTGAATTTCATGAGATTGTAAAACACTTTTTTACTCATAACATAATGTAAACACACATTTTTTCCAGTGTTGATGTGTGTCCTCAGCACTGCATGGAAGAACTAAAGATGAGCCTCACATAAAGGGCAGTGGAAAGGCTTATGGTAGTGAGCAGGCTGTGTGAGACACTCTGAAGAAGAATAGGAATATGGAGATCAAGGGATCATATACAGAGTGTCTGGGGACAGGAGTATGGGACTCCAACTAAGATGCACCATGGGTACCTTTTCAATGTCAGGAGGAATCCCAATAAAAATCTCATCTTTTACCTTAAACCTTTCCCAACCCTTCCAGGAGCTTTCCCTTGTTAGTCTTAGCCCTGAAAGGCTTCTAGCTTATGGGAATACAAATTGGCATTCTCTGTTTTCACATTTGTAAGTTGAAAGTTTGGAGGGAAGAATAGTGCCTTACTTTTGGGGAGAATTTTCTCTCATAGATTCCTATGTAGGCTGCAGTCGAAAGTGATAATCCTACAAGAAGTTCATCCTCTTTCAGTATACATGTTTGCATGCATTAGCTTTGGTCTCCTTTTGAATTGTCAGTGTTCAGTCCTTGGGTATTCAGGACAATTCATCTCCAGAAAATGACTTCAACTACAAAGACTACCCAAGTTCTTCCCTCTCTTTCCTTACCACCCTGCTATGGGGGTTTATGATGTCACGTCAGCTCTGCAGTGTTCCCTTTCCTGTGGTGTGGGTGACGCTAAAAGCACAGATGACTGTTCGCACATTGGCAGGAAGCTGACTTTTCACTCTGTTTCTTTTCTCCCCTCTCCTCCAGGATGGCAAGGTGAATGGAGTAACTGAATCTACACGGATTTTGGGCTACACTTTCCTGCACCCCAGTGTGGTTCCCCGTCCTCACGTGCAGTCGGTGACGCTGACCCCACAGGACGAGTTCTTCATCTTGGGCAGCAAGGGGCTGTGGGAGAGCCTGTCCGTCGAGGAGGCAGTTGAGGCTGTGCGGAACGTGCCTGACGCCTTAGCCGCAGCCAAGAAGTTATGCACACTGGCCCAGAGTTACGGCTGTAATGACAGCATCAGCGCCGTTGTGGTGCAGCTCAATGTCACCGAGGACAGCTTCTGCTGCTGTGAGCTACCCGGAAGCGGGGTCCCCCCTCCAAGCCCAGGCATCTTTCCTCCCTCAGTCAATGTGGTGATCAAAGACCGGCCCTCCGACGGGCTCGGGGTTCCCTCCTCCAGCAGTGGTATGGCCTCTGAAATCAGCAGCGAGATCTCCACTTCGGAGATGAGCAGCGAGGTGGGCTCCACGGCCTCGGACGAGCCCCCCCCGGGAGCCCTGAGTGAGAGCAGCCCGGCCTACCCCAGTGAGCAGCGCTGCATGCTCCACCCCGTCTGTCTGTCTGGCTCTTTCCAGAGACAGCTCTCCAGCGCCACCTTCTCCAGTGCCTTCTCTGACAATGGCCTGGACAGTGATGATGAAGAGCCCATCGAGGGGGTTTTCACCAACGGCAGCAGGGTGGAGGTGGAGGTGGACATTCACTGTGGCCAGGCCAAGGAGAAAGAGAAGCAGCAACAGCTACTGCTGCAGGTGCCCGCCGAGGCCAGCGATGAGGGCATCGTTATCAGTGCCAACGAGGACGAGGCAGGGCTACCCAGGAAGGCCGACTTCTCTGCCACCGGGACCATTGGGCGCAGGAGAGGCAATGGCTCTGTGGCCCCCCAGGAGAGGAGCCACAACATGATAGAGGTGGCTGCTGATGCCCCTCTCCGGAAAACGGGGGGCTACTTTGCAGCTCCAGCTCAGCCTGATCCCGATGACCAGTTTATAATCCCACCTGAGCTAGAAGAGGAAGTCAAAGAAATCATGAAACATCATCAGGAGCAGCAGCAGCAGCAGCAACAGCAACAGCAGCAGAGGCAGTATCAGATGGATCAACTGCCAGACTATTATGATACACCACTATGACCCAGTGCAAGTACTGTTTAAAAAATAATAATAAACTAACCAGAAAAGACTGAATCGCAAGAGTCTTCCAGGCTCACATTAAACCAGGGGTTTTACTCCACTTTCTCCTCCCTTCCACTCTCCTTAATTCCCTCATTTGCCTTTGCAGCTAATCTGTAGGTTCTCTCCTTTGTTATTTTTAAATAACCACCACTTTTCTTCTAGTAATACTTTACCAATATGATTTTAACTGGTTAACTCTTCCCTTTCCCCTTTTCCCCTCCCCTAACATATCAGAAGTGTAAAGACAAAGAACAAAAGGTTTAATATATTGCAGAGAAACAGATAATGATGATGTAATATTTTTTAAAAATGGCTTTTTTGTTGTTTGTTTGTTTGTTTGTTTGGAAGACAGGGCAAGTTGCCAGTACTCAATGATTCAGTAATGTTGTAATACTGTATTTCTTTGGGGGGAAATTTCTTTTTTTTTTTTTTTTTTTTTTTTTTTTTTTGGTCTTGAAAATGATAGACATTTGTAGAATATGGAGACTAACTCCTAGGAGTTGCTTTACTCTGTCAGGTGACTGAAGTCACTGAGATTCACTAATTTTCTCTGAGAGAACAGTTGATTGGGAAATTATTACTGTAAATAGCTCAGTGTTGTATAGTGATGCTTAAAATGTTTTGTAGTCTCAGCATAAGGACACAGCCTGAATAACTGACTTTGTGTTCTCTCCCTCCCCCCTCCCAACCCCACCTTATTTATACCTGGCTCTTCAAGGATTTCAGTTCGTGCTCATTTTGTGGTGAGCCTAAGTGGCCAGACCAGCTATCTCTACAAATAAGGTGGTTCTTAGACCACTGAACAACAATCTGTGTCCAGTGGGCCTCTGATTTTTTTCCCCTTCTCCTTTCCTTCCCTCAAATGCTTTATTCTTCCAGACATTTTTTTATTTGTGTTCCTTATTGCTGCCACAACCAGCATGATTGTATAGAGCTCATTTAGATCATTTACATACCAAGAGTTATATTAAAGCAGAATGCACAAATGAACATGTCATAATTTTTGTTATAATAAATATAAAATTTACAAGTAATGGGCCCATCTCCTTTTGTGTGAACAATCAGAAGTGTTTTAAAAACTATGCCATCCACTACAGGTTTGGAGAGGACCGGGACACTCTGGAGATGTTTGTGGTTTGTCAAATAACCTCTGTGTGGGTGAATATTAATCTTCTGTGATTATTTTTTCAAATATTATAGCCTGAATTGAAAAGGAAAGTCATATTTACCCAAATTCCTGTTGGTTTCTGTGTCTGGTTTTATGCCCTTGTCTAAGTAAGAATTGAAGAGGGAGTGGAAGTTGCAGCAGTTCTTTTTGTTCTGGAAGCTTGGGGATTATATTTATTATGCTGTTTTCCATTTATGATCTTTAATTCAGACCCTCATTTCCCAATGTAGAAAGGAGATTTTGACAGAAACCATTATAGACCAGAAAGAAACTTTACAATCTCAACTGAATTGCCCACGTTATTTGTTGTACAATTGTGTTTCTCTTTCAAACTTAACCACCACCATTTTGGACCCATCATGTTGAAAAAGATATTACTAGTCTGTCCTTCCATATTCAGAAAGACAGATATTCCTATGCAAAAGATACTCCATGACTTGTTGCCATGAATAATATATTTATACCATAGTTATTGTGGGAAGGCAACATTTATCAATCCGTGAGCAATTCACTTGGGTTTTCTGTCCTCTTGCAGGTAACCCAACTGTGTTGATTGCTTTGGAGGTCTTGAGTAAAGGTATTCATACATCATCTGAGAAACAGAAGGAAAGATAGGGATCCTTTGAGACCCTAGAAAAAGGGAACTCAGGTAAGACTGAGTTCCATAAGGAAAATAAAGGAGAGCCATGGGGACTCAATCTTTCGGAGCAGTCTACTTTTAACAGCAAACACCTCTTAGAGAAAGGAAGGAGCCACCTCTGCCATTAACTAGTTTTGACCTTAGACAAATCATATAACTTCCCTAAATCTTAATTTTCTTATCTATAAAATGACATGGTTGGACTAGACGAACTTAAGTATTTTCTTACCTCTAACATTCTATGATTCTGAAGTACCTGAGTCATATTCACATCAAAGGCTTCTCTTCCTATATGTGGAGCAATAATATATATAGGTAAGCAGATCCAGATCAGGTAAGTGAGACTCAAGTTTTTCATTCTGCTGTAGAGTTCTGAATTTTTTTTAGTATATCTAAACCAATTCTATGGTCAGTCTCATAGGGCTCCCTATGAGTAAACCCTATGTTATACTTTCTCTAAGTCCAAACACTTAGAGTAGCATTTACCCTGGGCCAGGGGATGCAAGAGACTTTGCCGTCATGGATTCTAGAATGCACGTGGTAGAGGCTTACTAAATGTTTGATTTTACCATAGGCCAAAGCCTATTCTAGAGCCTATCTCAGTTGACTCTAGAGGATGGTCCAGAACTAGGCCAAGTATGAGAATGTTTCTTCTTGGACTACAAGGGAGAAGATAGTGGTTGTGTGGCAGAAGTAGGACAGCGGGGTCTTTGGTGGTGATTCATAAGGCCCAAAGTAACTCTTAAGCTCTAGAAGCAGTCTGTTCCCTTCCCATTCCCTATAATGGGCACAAGAAGAGTTAATGTGACTTCTATTGACATTTCTGTGGTTTATTCCATAGGAAGCTGGCTAGGACTTATCTAATTATTTCATATCTATTTATAATTAATTTTTATTTATATTATTTGTTATATATAATATCAATAAATATATATAAATATTATAATTAAATATAACTTAATAAATTATAATTAAAATAAATTTAATTGAATGTATACTGTCTTCTACATGCAAAGCACTGTTGTAGGCACTAGAAATACAAAGTTAAAATGACAGCCCCTGTCTGCTAGGAGCTTACATTTCAGTTTACAGAAAGAAGAGAGATGACCTGTACTCAGGTATAGAATATCTTGAGAGAATAAACCAAGAGTCCTAAGGCTCTTGGGAGGAAGGGCATGACACTTTCAAGCTGGGGACAATCAGAAGACTTTGGGAGGCAGTGGCATATGAGTGGAGCCTTCAAAGGAGAAAATCGTAAATGACACAGGTGAGAATGAGGTAAGTTCTAGTCATGGGAGAGAGTTCAGACAGGTGCACTGAGTTTGGAAAAGCAAAGTCTGATCTGAGGAATATCTGGTCTAATTTGTCCAGAATATCGAGTGCATGATGTAAAATAACTATGAAAAAGAATATACTAGAGGAAATAGCCAGTGAGGTTTGGGAGGAATAATATAATCAGAGGCATCCCTTTAAAAAGTTTATTCTGGTATCTGCCTACATTGATATATATGTTGGATTATATAAACAAGAAGGGAAGAAACTAGTTGGGAGCCATAGCTAGGGAGGTAGAAAGTGATATATATATATAATGTGGCAGGGAAAAAGAGTCACGATGGTTCTGAGGTTTCCAATATGGATGACTAAGAAGATGGTGCCATCCATGGAAATGGGGATTATGTGGCATTCACTGTCAGACATGTGGAGTTGAGACACAGGACAGCACGGGAGTATCTGTGCGGTTACAGTTCCACTCAGAGGGCAGGACTAGATAAGTACATGTGGGACAGATGAGATCACCAGGGAAGTTTGCATAGCAAAGAGAGCCTAAGAACAGAGCCTTGATTCTTAGCAGATGGAAGAGGAGGGGCAATGGAAGGCGAGAAGTAGGAAAAAAAAAAAAGTCATTGAACCCAAGGAAGAACAGAGGGGTGAAGTTAGTCACCAAGGTGGAATACTAGAGAAAGATCAGGCAGGGTTGGGTAGAGTTTCTGAAAGGGCCATGGAACTTGTCCATCAGAATATTGATAACCTTTGACAACAGTTTTAGTAGAATGGTATGTTCTATACCATTAAAAAGGCTAAGGAATGAACTAGTGGGGAGGAAATGAAAGCAGGAGGATATAGAATGAACTTTTCAGGAGTTTAGCAGTGAAAGCTTTGTGTGTATGTGTGTGTGTGTGGGGATATATTAGGCAATAACTCGAAGGGGTAGAAGCCAAAGAAGTTTTCTAGAACATCTGGAAGTAAGTTTATAGAACTTAGAAACAGTTTGAGAGTGTGTAAACTCCTAAAGAAGAAGATAGTATGGAACAAGATGAAGAACACAGATGTAAGGTTAGCCTTGGCAAGAAAGTCCATGTCATCTGAAACTGTAACAAAAGGGTTTGAGGAGTGTGGAAAAGGGGAGCCATTGGAGGTCATGACAGATGGTTTCAGTTTTAGTAAAGTAGGAGACCAGAGCATTATTAGAGCCAAATGGTGGAAAATGAAGATTTGAAAGTTTGGAATGGATGCTATGGGGAGCAATTAATCAAAGAAGTAGGATAAATAAAGCAATTTTATTAAATTGTGCTGAGGGCCCATTTGAGAGTAGATAACTAGTTTGTAATCCTGTATGCACAGTTCTTTGACTTTTTTTTTTTTTAACAACTCAGAAGATTGATAATGCAGTAGCAGAGTGGTATGTTAGGATTTAAATAGCAGGCAAGGTGACAAAGGAGTCAAGAATGTACTTGTTGAGCTGATTAATTGGAGAGAGTTTTTCTAGACTAAAGCTCAAGACCAAAGAGAGGACAGAAGTGATAAACTGGACCAATCTTAGGTACTAAAATTTCAAGGAATATAAAATGCAAGTTTAAGAGGAGTGAAGTAATTACAGAAGTGGGACAGAGAAAGCACTGCTCAGGAAATAAGGAATTTTAGAGATTAAGATCTTCCTCCAAAGGAACAGTTTCTGACTGAAAATGAAGTCTAAGGAAAGCCCACGATGGCTTTGAAATGGGGACTGTCATCTTGGAAGCTGAAGCTTATTAGTTAGAAAACTTTATTTGTCACCATTTAAAAAAAAATCAAAATCACCAATAAAAAAGCCAAATGTTACAAATGATATAAAATAGCAAATGTTGAACCCATTAAAAAGGAAGGAAAGTTAATAGATGACAGCAACAAGGATCTCTTATCCAGTTAAAGGAATACAGCATTTAGCTTTAGCTTCAAAGTAAAATGGTGGTAATCAAGGGAAACTTTCAAAACAGAGCAAGGATGGAAGGATGCATAAAAGAAACAGTAGCCAATATTGGGGAGAGTTGTAGGGAATGCGATACCTTTGGGAGAAAACCAGATTTCAATTATTGATTCAATATATGGAAGGGAAAGATTGAGCATGAAGGGAAATTTCATAGCAAAGTAAGGGCTATGAAGGGCATGATGCAAAGGAAGAATAGGGACAGGGCAAGATGGATGAGGATGAATGACGAGAGTTAGCACTGAAAAAAGATTTCTGTTTCCCGGGGGGGCCTGGATCAGGAATTTCAGGAGCAAGTCATAAGAGATGTGGATGAAAAATTGCAGTACCATTTAGGAAGAGGTTTGTAGACTAAATTAGCCCCAATTTCTGATTAAAACACTGATATATAAGAGTTTCTTCCATGTAGCCCTTGGCTTGCAGAAAGGAAGGTTGTGCAATGTCTTTAGGCAGAGAGTGCTTCCAATTCACAAAATGCTGGCTGGCTAAGTGCTGAGTTGAAAAAATGGGAGGGGGCAGAAAAAGACTTTCAATATAGTTAGGGAGATACAACATGAAGAGATATTTTATGCAAGATGGCATATATGAAGTGATATAAAATAGTCACAAATGGCCATCTTCTAGATCAGAACTCCCTGTTGTGAGCTATTCCTTTTTTTTCCCTTTGAAGTCTTTTGTGTTTGTGGGTGTGACTTTTGGGGATGAGGGATACAGTTTAGAAAGGATGACCCATCATCCCCTTCCTGTACAAGTTCCCTGGTCATTAAATCTGCCCACAATCCTGTAGTCCAAAACCAGTACCTCTCAAAACCCAGTCTCCATCTCCAAGCTTGCAGACTGGCTGGTTGTTTTGAATGGGACCTCAAGACAAGGCTCTTGTGTGTCCCCTGGATTGCTTTTGTCACAGCACCACCTACTGGTGAGGTCGGACATTGGGCTGAACGGGCCTGGGAAGCTTTCTCTTCAAAAGCAGAAAGTTGATTGTTTCTTTCCTATCCACTAAGGACATCTCTGAGACTATTTTTGTAGCATTTATTATTCATGGAGCCTTTGCTGAGGTCTCAGTTTCTGAAAGTGTCTCACGATGATGGATGATAACCCAGCCCCTGAGAAAGCCAGTATCAAGAAACTGATGAAAAGAAACTTAGGTCCAGGGTACCAGGATAAACATAGTGGATCTTGTCATGGAACCAGTGGTGAACTATTTTTCTATTTTTCCCAATTCTGCCAATAATGGGAAGAGCACTGGATTTGAATCCATAAATCCCAGGTATTTCTTAGTGCCTTGACTTCTTCATCTCTAAAGTACAATTCTGACTAGATGGTCTCTCTCCCGCTGAAAACCTCTGATCAAAAGCTTCTACTTTCTTCAAGCCTAGATTGACAGCTTTTTACTGTCTACTGTCTTTCTACACTGACTTAGTAACCAACTTCTGATATTCCGGCTTTTGCAGAAAGATAAGCCCTCAACTAACTCTTCAAACACAAATTAGCTCATTTATAGTCATCATCCCTGTTGACTTTACAAAGAAATGATTCCTACTGGCACATGTTAAATCTTGGGCAAATTGTCATAGAAGATACTTTTGAAATCCACGTGTATGTATGGCACCCAAAGACTGAGAATACCTATATAAATGGGAATTGAAGAATGGCCAAGATGGAAAAACCTAATTAAGAAGCACAACATAGAGGAAATAATTTTTTCTGTAAAATGAGAGTTGGACTATATCAATGGTGTCTAACTCAATTAGAAAGTAGTACATTTTGACTTAGAAAGCCACATATTAACACGATCTGTGCTATACTGGATTTTCATTTATTTATTTTTGGTTTTATATTTCATGTTATTTTATTTCCTTTTATTCATTTTCCAAAATTATTTCCCAATTACATTTTAATTTGGATTGCAGGTGTTTGACACTTCTGAACTAGATGGCCTCTTAGAGCTCTTCCATATATGCATCTATGATATTCTTCACAAATTTTAATGGTTTTCATTGCTGACATTTTTCATTGTTGGAAGGGGTGAGGTTATAGATTTGAGTTTGAAACCCTCTGGACCTTACTTTTTTTAATTCTGCAAAATAAGGGAATTGAGCAAAATGATCCATAAGGTCACAGTAAAATAAACAAATAATTAGAAATAACCTATGATCACATAATTATGAAGTGGAATCTCCTTAGTTTTATTTTCCCTCCAGGATGCAGAATCCTGTTCAGTCCTGGATTTATTTCCTCTTTCTCCACCTCTAAAGTGATACAAATTATACCAAACTTTTCTCTTTACACAGTATGGTGTGGTGAAAAGAGTCCTAAATTTAGAGTCCAAATACCTGGATTCAAATTCTTGCTTTGCTATCCATTATTCATCTGATGTAGCCAAATTATTTAGCCTTTCTAGGCTTCAGATTTCTCCTCTATAGGAATTGGGAATAAGTGATCCCCTTCTATATTTTTTCTGATTCTAATTTCTATGGAAATTTAATCCTAAATGAAGCCTTTCCTAAGAGTTATTACTCAAATGCAATTAAGCAAAGTATTGTTTGGGCATATCAGCTACCTCTTATGAGCTAATGTCAGCATTACAGTATCATAGGAAGAAAGTTGGAGTACTTACAAGCCAGGAAACCTGGAGGCTAACCTCTTACATGCTTTGGGACATTGGGCAAGTTAGTCTGCTCCAGTTTTCTCATCTATAAAATGGTGATATTATTATCTGTCCTGAAACCTTCATAGTTTTGAGGAACTGAGATATGTTTATAAGTACTTTTTGAAGAGCTGAAGGCCTCATATAAATATATGGGGGGGGAATTGAGAGTAATAACTGAGTTTGAAACAATTTGGGTGCATTTCTACAATTTCCTTGAATTCTCTGAATTTTGGGAGTGATTACTGTTAGCTGGAAGAATGCCTTTTCCTAAGCACTGAGTATGAGGAACCCATAAAAATGAAGTGGTTTTTCCTAGATTTTTCTTCAATAGCAATTTCATTTCATCCCCTAACAAAAATACAGTGCTCTATCAATTCTATTCAGGAGAAAGAGATTTTTATCCTTTTCTTCCCTTTCTCAATTGAATTAGTCCCATGGCTTAGTACTTTTTTGGTGGGGGAGGGATAGAAGAGGAAGAAAGGAAATGAGTGGCATAGAAATTAAACTAAAATTACATTTTAAAAAGGCATTTCTAGAGTCTTTTTCCATTTCTTTCTGCATATTCCAATAATTATCACTTAATTTTATCTAGCTCATTTTCTTCTAATTATCATTGTAACTAATAGGTGATTTTCCCTAGACCTTTATGTTTCCAGATGTTGATTTCTGTCCTGAACTCATTTGTTAAGGAATTTGCTTCTAAAAACTAACTAGGAACACTGTTACCAAATTTCCATTTTGGAATTTCTTAAGACCTTTTCTATTTACTGAGAATTGTTATGTAAGCCAGAAATAAATCATGCATACAAAGAAATTTCTTTTATTTGCTTCATAATTTATAATATTATTTTAAAAAAATGTTCCTCCTACTATCCTTTCAGTATGTTAAAAATAACTGATTTAATGTGAGACTCATTCCTAAGCCCCCAGTGCATACCATAAACATAATGGAATGCACCTCACCCATTGAAAGTTTCAAGCTTAGAGCAGGTAACCCCAGCATTCTACACTGTTTCTCCTAGGGGATAATTCAGATGTATGAAAGAGCTGTGTTGTGTGTAGGCTTTGCAGCTAATCTTCTTATGCCCATATTGATTATTCTCAGGCTGTTTTTAAATTAAAATTTTGTCATTGATTCCTATGCATGAGAATGCCTGGAATTAACTTTTTTTTTCCTTTATTGATATTGAGCAAAAGTAATAGGGGCAAATGGGTTAGAGAAAAGAGGTAATAATAAAGATTCACTGATGGAATGAAATGTACTAGATTAATCTACAAAGGTCAGGACATAGTAACTCAGATCTCTGGAAGTCTGTGAAGCAATAAAGAAAATTCATGATATCCCCATTTTACAGATGAAGAAACAGGGGCACAAGACAAATGACTTGACCTAGGTCATTAAATTAACCTACAGAAAGAAACCTCCAGGATTTATTTAGTTTCCACCATCTCAACAAGATCCAAAGATAGGCAGATCCACTAAACTAAGTTTACTACACTCTAGAGTCAGCTCCCTTTTCCAGAGCTGAACAAGAATTTTTTCCCCATCCATAAATCTAAACCAGTAGTCATTCAAACTGCATTGAAAAACCAAAACGAAAACCAAGCCTGCTAAAGGAAAGGCAATTTGGTATGGTGAATTAGAGCGAGCCACGTTCAAATCCCACTTCTGACACGTGTCAGTTAAAGAGATTTGTGAGTCACTTAACCTCTAAATGCTCTCAGGCTACATTGTAAGACGGGAAGGGTGGGAAGGGAAAAGGCATTTCTATAGCAACTACTGTGTGCCAGACACTGCACTAAGCACGTTTGTGCTAATCTAAAAATATTACCTCATTTGATCCTCTCAGCAGCTCTTGGAATTAGGTGCTATTAATATCCTTCATTTTATAGTTGAGAAGACTGAAGCAATGAGAAGTTAAGTGACTTAAGACCACATAGCAGGTAAGTATTTGAGGCTGAATTTGAATTCTGGCCTTCCAAATTCAGCCTTTCCTACTTCCTAACTGCCTCTATGGAAGATTTATGAATTGGAGAGCGGGCACAGATCTGTATAAACAATGGGGGCTTCCTCACTGGGAGTCCAGTGAAATCACCATTTTGGTTAAAAACAAAACCCTAACATCTGAAATGTGGTAGGTGTGTGTGTGTGTGTGTGTGTGTGTGTGTGTGTGTGTGTGTGTGTGTGTGTGTATTTGTCTAGTTTGTCTATCTAGTTTGTCTCTTACCATACACACAAATGGGAGGCGGAAGGAGCAGAATTTTAATTCACTTGCAGATGCTGTGATCCCAAAACAGCTTCGTTGGAAATCTGTAGTTCAGGTCTCAGCAACTCACTTGGACCTTGTCCATGACCCTCCAAGCCTTCCCATCCTAAATGACTCATGTCAGTGCCAGGGTATGTTTCCAAACAGTATTGGGAACATGCTGTGACCTTCCAGCCATCTGGTTTCTCAGGCCAAGATGGCTCTGATAAGAGATCTCCAGATGCCCTGTTCCAAATATATGAGGCCAGATCCCCTACAAGGAAGTCCTAGAAGAATCAAATCCCACTCCCTTTTTTTTTTTTTTTTTTTTTTTTTTTTTTCATTTCAATTAGGACTACATTTAACAAACAGTCTTCAAGCATGATACAATAGAAAGGGACTAAGTATAGTAATGGAGGGTTTGGAGTCAGAATTCTTATAGGAGGCTAGCTTTGCTGGCAAGACATAAGTTATACTTTTCTCTTTGGAAGTGAGACGTGAAGGAAAAAAAGAAGATCGTCTGTCATGAAACACTAAAATCAATTCTTTCCCTGAAGTGTTTTCCTTCCCTCCTTCCCTTCCCCCTCTCTTCCCCCCTCCCTTCCCCCCTCCCTTCCCCCTTCCTTTCCCCCTTCCTTTCCCCCTTCCCTTCCCCCTTCCCTTCCCCCTTCCCTCTCTTCCTTCTCTTCCTTCTCTCTCTTCCTTCCCTCTCTTCCTCTCTATAGTTACTGTGATGTGACTGAAAAAGAAATTAAGGTGATCCAGATGTCAGTTGATTAATTTGAGCTTTGCCTATAACTAGATTATCACCCATATTAAAATGTAAGTTTCAAGAAACTTGATCTTAAACTTACCTCTATCTTATGTGGATTGTTGAGGTCATCAATAAGTGTTCTCTGCAATGGGGAGTGCAACCCATCCACATTTTCCTAATCTTTGCATTTCATCTCTATGTCCTTGTACAAGTACTCTGAAGGTGTTCCATTTGATATACCAGAAGCTTTTCTCCAGACCTCTGATATCCCATGGATACCAAAAGAATATATAGATGGTACAGCTATCATCTCTCCTTCCATATGCGATCAACTACAACATCTTTGTACAATATCTTTTCTCTTGCTTCTCATGCCCAATTACTTTTTGGTAATGTGTGGCAGTCTATGTTCACAATATATCCCTTTCCTTGCCGTTTAGATGCTCTACAATTCTACAGTGTCAAATCCTCAGAGATCTTATATCTTATCTCTCTCAACCATATAACATCACCATAAGAATATAAGAATAGGGGGGAAAAGACTTATTTCAGGAAGAAGTTTGGCACCATCATGATAAATATGAAAATATGTTTAAAAGAATTGTACTTGTTTAACTTATATTGGATTACTTGTTGTCCAGTGGGGACAGGAGGGAAGGAGGGAGGGAGAAAAATTTGGAACATAAGGTTTTGCAAGGGTGAATGTTGACAATATCTTTGCATGTATTTTGAAAGTAAAAAGCTATTGTAAAAAAAAAAAAAAAACTCCTTTCTCAAAAAAAAAAAAAAAGAAGAAGAAGAAATTTGGCATTACAAAGAGCATTGCACAATTTTTCCCATGTAAGCCCTCCCACTCTTTCCTATTCAATTCTAAACTCAGTTCATTTTCCATCTGCAGCATTTGTCCTAGATATACAAATATAAATATAGATGAAATAACTAGAGATGTAGATAGAGGTAGTGAGGTACTTCAGTGGATAGAGTGCTGAGCCTAGAGTCAGAAATTCCTGTGTTCAAATCCAGCCTCTGACACTAGCTGTGGGATCCTGCATGAGTCACTTAACCCCTATTTGCCATTATCCACCGGAGAGGAAAATAGTACCTTTGCCAAGAAAATCCTATGGACAATATTGGCATATTATCCACAGGGTCATGAAGAGTTGGGCACAACTGAATGGCTGAACAACAATAGATATAAACAATGTCCCCAAAGTCCCAATAGTTTTAAACTATTAAAGCTTAAAGATACACAAATATACACACAGACATCTATGTATACTAATGAACTTGCTTAATAGTAAGTTTTACTAACAGATTTTCTGTCCAACTTTATATTATGAGCGAGATCAGGGGTTCTCAAAGTGGATTTGCCTGAGGGCTTCTTCCAGCATGATAAATGTAGACAAATATAGCTCACAAAAATAAAAGATCTTTAGTCATACCAGATCTCAAACTGTATTATAAGGCAGTAATTATCAAAAATAATCTGGTGCAGGTTAATAGAGTGGGTGGTCAGTGGAGTAGATTACATTATAGTAAAAGATTATAGTAATCTATAGATCCTCAAACCCAAGCTTTTGAAACAAAGATTCATTATTTCACAACTGCTGGGAAAACGGGAAAATAATGTAACAGAAACTAGGTATAGATCAATATCTCACATCATGTACCAAGATTATGTCAAAATAGGCACATGATTTTCATACAACAGTGATACTATAGGCAAATTGGGAGAACATAAATTAGGAGAATAGTTATTTGTCAAATCTATGAATAAGGGAAGAATTAAAATAGAAAATATAGAGAGTATTACAAAAAATGAAGTAGATTATCTTGATTGTATAAAATTTAAAAAGTTTTGCATAAATAACACCAATACAATCAAAATTAAAAGGAAAGAAGAAAATGAGGGAATTTTTTGCAGCAATTATCTCTGAAAAAGGCCTCATTTCTCAAATATATAGAGAACTGATTTGAATTTATAAAATACAAGTCAATAGATGATGTTAACAAGGCAGTTTTCAGACAAAGAAATCAAAACTAGATATATTCATATGAAAAAATTCTCTAAATCACTATTGATTAGATAAATACATATTAAAACAACTCTGAAGCTCAACTTTATATTTATCAGACTGGCTAATATGACCAAAAAAGGGAAAATAATAAATGTTGGAGAAGATGTGGGAAAATTCAGACAGTAGAGTTGTGAATTGGTTCAACCAGACCTAACATAGTCTGTATCCTACAGACATCCAAAAAAAGAAGACTTATTTGTACAAAGTGATAGTGGCTCTTTCTTTTTTTTTTTTTTTTTTTTTGGTGGCTAAGAATTGAAAATCAAGAGGACCTCCATCAGCTGGGGAATAGCTAAACAAGCTAGAGTGTATAATTGTGATGGAATATTATTTTTCTTTTTTTTTATTATAGCTTTTTTATTTACAAAATATATGCATGGGTAATTTTTCAGCATTGACAATTGTAAAACCTTTTTTTCCAGCTTTTCCCCTCCTTCACCCTCCCCTCTCCCCTAGAAGGCAGGTTGACCAATACATGTTAAATATGTTAAAGTATAAGTTAAATACAATATATGTATACATGTCCAAACAGTTGTTTTGTTGTACAAAAAGAATCGGACTTTGAAATAGTGTGCAATTAGCCTATGAAGGAAATAAAAAATGCAGGCGGACAAAAACAGAGGGATTGGGAATTCGATGTAGTGGTTCAAAGTCATCTCCCAGAGTTCTTTCTCTGGGTGTAGCTGGTTCAGTTCATTGCTGCTCTATTGGGATTGATTTGGTTCATCTCATTGTTGAAGATGGCCACGTCCATCAGAATTTTTCATCATATAGTACTGTTGTTGACGTATATAATGATCTCCTGGTCCTGCTCATTTCACTCAGCATCAGGTCATGTAAGTCTCTCCTGGCCTTTCTGAAATCCTCCTGCTGGTCATTTCTTACAGAAAAATAATATGGAATATTATTTTTCTGTAAGAAATGACTGGCAGGAAGCCAAAGACTTACATGAATTTATGGAAAGTGAAGTAAGCAAAACGGGGAGAATGTGGTAAATGATAACAGCAATATTGTATGACGAAGAATTGTGAGTCTTAGATATTCTTAGCAATGTAATGAACTAAGACAATCTCAAAGCATTAATGATGAAACAGATTATCCCTGTTCAGAGAAAGAATTGATACTCTCTGAATACAGAGTGAATCATGCCGTTTTTCACTTTCTTTCATTTTTTTAATTTGTATCTTCTTATATAAAATGACTGATATGGAAATGTTGTATATGAATGCACATGTATAAATTATCAGATTGCTTACTGTCTCAGGGAGGGAGGAGGGCAGTGAAGAAAGGATAGAATTTGGAAACTGAAATTTAAAAAAAAATGTTTCAAAATTGTTTTAACTTGTAACTAGGGGAAATAAAATATACTTAAAAAATCTTTGAGAGGGTCTTCAATTAAGAGTAGAAAGGAGTACTGTATTGCAGTTTGAAAACTGATATTCATCAGCTAGCAACTGCCCACACTCTCCAGTGCATTCGAGCCAGATTAAAATGTAATTAGGAAATATTTAGCAAAAATAACTATTCATTAAGCTGTATAGATAGCCTTGCATTTTAAAACTAAGTCAATTTATATGACCTGTAGGGATTCTTATATGTGGATTAGTGGCCTCAGTTTCTATTTGGATTTGAAACATTGGTGTTTCATTGGTAATGAAGAAGCATTCTTCATCCCCTTGGGTTTTTTGGTATAGTTAGTTAGGATGAGCTTTTTTGAGTAATCATGAATTTTATTGAGGGGACTCTGTAATGTTCTGTGTATTTTTAATAACATCCACAAACAAGCTCATCTGAAGGACTTTATTCTCAATAGAGAACCTTTTTTGCCTTTTAAATCCAGTACTGGAGACCCTCCTTGGTGGAGTCAGATGAATATGCAGCTCTTTCCTGAACTAGCCTTTGTCATGCTTTCACTTCTCACACCTGTTATTTGTTCCAAAATGCTTTCTTAAAAAATCATTTCCCCTGATCTATATGATTTCTTAGACACCTTCTAGTTCTAGGTTTTCTGATATTGATGAGGTCACTAAGTATTAGATAGTGACAGAAACTGAAGAGTCGTCTTTGAAATTCCTCCTAATATTTTCTAATAACTGCTGGTACAGTAGCTATAATGAATTCTTGTGGTGGTCTCTTTTTGCTTCTGCTTATCAGGGTACTATACAGCAACATGGAAACCAAAATTCTCATGAAATTATAATGCTTTTTGGGCTACTTTTGGATATATGATAAAACCGGTTCTTCTGACTCCTTCATTTGCCTCTCCCAGAAAAAAAAAAAAAAAAAAAAAAAAAAAAAAAAAAAAAAGCAAACCTGTTTGATAATATTGCTGATGCTGAAAAAGTATAATTTTCACTCTTAGAAGAATCAGTCTCTTAGAGGACTGTGCTCAAAGAGAGCTGATTTAGAGGGAGCGTTGTATAGGGCACCTGGAAATGACCCAGGTACCAAGAATTAGAAGGCCTGAGTTTGACTCCTGGTCTCACTACTTATTACCTTAGGCAAATTACCTCTCTGGGCCTTAGTTTCCTCATCAATGAAGTGGAAATAATCATATTATTATTATTGCTTAACTTGTAGGCCTGTAGGAAAAAAAAAGTACCACAAATTCTATACAAATGTGAGCTTATTATTAGGATTTAAATTTGGCTACTGACCAAACTGGGGGGATGGGGAAATTGATAAGCAGTATGAGAAAACATTTTATGCCCTTCTCAGGTTTTTCCTTTAACTGGCATACAAGCTTCAAAGATTTCGTTGCTTTTTCAGTCTAGTTATTTGAACTTTATATAGCATTGGCAGCTTGCGGCTGTACAAATAAATACAGCTTTCTCTAAGTCTGGAAAGCCTCTTATTCAAGAATGTATCCTTCTCATTTAGCCTCAACCGGGGTTCCTTGTGTTGTTTATGAACCAATCATGAAATGATTATTTTGTAGGCAGACATATTAGCTTGTAATTCCTTTAAAATTGCATTTACTAAAGAAAAAATGGAAAGCTCAGTCTAGATAATCAGATAATTCCTGCATTGAACAAATGAGCATAATTTTTAGTCCAAGGCATGCGTTCTGGGAGCTAGCTGGCTTATTCTCATTCTTAGTTGAGCCAAACGCAAATGAAGCAGATACACACAGTGCAGGATTTCCCCAGCAAGGAAGAGATTTCTTAACAAGTGAAAGTCAGGGTTGATTTATGGAGAACACTGGGTCCTTCTAAGAACACCAATCCCCAGCCTTACAGCATTGTAAATAGTGCTAGAACAGAATAATTGACACCTAGGGAAAGGAAGTAGACATTCTTGCCCAGTGGCTTCCCTGAAAGTAAGTGGACAGGTACCAGATACACCTATGCCCTAGAAATTTCTCCTTAAGGCACTGAAACAGTTTTGAAATGCCCTACACAGACTCTCAAGGCTCCCATGTGTCTTATACTCAATTCTCCAACAATCCAAATCATCTAAAGGCACATTCTTCCTAAAATAACCCATACTTCATAAATCTATCTAAAACAGGCACAGCCCTTTCTGCCTTCTAATTTCTCAGTACTGTTGCTGCCCTAATCAATCAATCAGTAGGAAAGTATGTATTAGGCAGAGATAAATAGACAGAAGGCAAACTATTCATGCTCTCAAGGAGCTTACATTCCTTGGAGGAGAGGACATGTACATATGTAAATTTGTAGCATTCCCTCCCAACTCTGTCAGTAGGTTCTCCAAGTTCCAGGTATTCTTTAGGTCTTCACTTATGAAACTATAGCTGATTAGCTTCCACATGTGTGTTTACCTTTTATTTTCTTCCAATAGCCAATTTATTGTTGTTCACTTGTGTTCAACTCTCTGTAACCCCATGGGGTTTCCTTGGTAAAAGTACTGAACTGGCTTATCATTTCATTCTCCAGATTGTTTTACAGATAAGGAAACTGAGTCAAAGTTAAATGACTAGCCCAGGGTCACACAGCTAGTGTGTGTCTGAGGTTGGATTTGAACTTAGGAAGCTGAGTCTTCCTGACACCAGACCTGACACTTTATCCACCAAGACACCTAAATGTGCCAATATACTCAATTAGCTCAAAGTAAAAGCATTCACTTTTTTTTATTATTATATAATATAATATAACATGATATAATTATATAATATATTTGTATGATATATATAATGTGATTAACATAATATAATATATAATAATATTATATTATTTTATTCACATAAGAATAGTTACTAAACATTCTATCCATAAACCTTCACGACATCCTCTCATGCACATTGTCAATGAAAAGATGCGTACGAAGGGAGCACAGAGGAACACTTAGCACAGTGCTTGGTATATAGGAGATGCTTAATAAATATTTATTGGCTGATCTTGTCATTAGTTCAGCTAAGTCTCCCTCAGCTAATAAAGCTCCTCTAACAAAGAGCCTCGACTTACTGAGCCTTCCTCCTACTTGGTACATTGTCTCCCACTTGACAAATAGGCAAAAAAATATCTCCGCAAATGTCACAGGGTAAGGCATAAAGAAAGGCAGAAGCCTTTGTTCTCCAGAAGCTCATAGCCTAATGGGGAAGACAATATGTAAACAACTATATACAAATAAGAGATATACAGGAAAAAATTGTAGATAATTAAGAGTGAAGGTGCACTAACATTAGGGGGAAAGCTTCTTGTGGAAGGTGAGATTTTAGCTGGGACTTAAGTAAGTGGGGGAACTAGGAAGTGGAGATAAGGAGGGTTCAGAAAGGGCATTTCAGGCATGGGAGATGGTCAATGAAAATGCTTCCCAGGAGATGGAGAGGCTTGTGCAAGGAACTGCAAGGAGACCAGCACGACTGGAGGGAAGAGTATGTAGCAGGGCAGGGAAGTCCCTAAGGTATATAACCATAAGAGAGAGGGCCAGGTTAGGAGAGGTTTTAAATGCTACCTAGAGGATTTTATATTTGATCCTAGAGGTGCTAGGGTGCCCACTGGGAGGGGTGACATAGTCTCACCTCTACTTTAGAAGGATTATTTGGACAGCTGAGTAGAAAATGAACTAGAGTAAGGAGGGACCAACCAGAAGCCTATTGCAATAGTACACATAGATGATATCATGTGCCAGAGTGCTGATAGTATCAAAGAGGAGAATCAAGCAAGAGGTGTTACAAAGCTAAAATTGACAATACTTGGGAACATATGGAATGAGGCAGAGAGGGTGGGAGAGTGTGAAATAGAGAGTGAAGAATTAAAGATAACACCTAGCTTCTTTTTTTTTTTATAATATTATCCCTTGTATTCATTTTTCCAAATTATCCCCCCCTCCCTCTACTCCCTCCCCCCAATGACAGGCAATCCCATACATTTTACATGTAACACCTAGCTTTGAAACCTGAGAGCTGGGAGAATGGTGATGCTCTTACAAGTAATATGGAATTTAGGAAGAGGAAAGGGTTTGAGGGAAAAGATTAATTCAGTTTTTAAAATATAGAGTTTTTCTGGAAGTTGAATGGATGTCCATCAGTTGGAGAATGGTTGGGTAAATTGTGGTATATGAAGGTTATGGAATATTATTGCTCTGTAAGAAATGACCAGCAGGAGGAATACAGAGAGGCTTGGAGAGACTTACATCACCTGTTGCTGATGAAATGAGCAGAACCAGAAGATCACTATACACTTCAACAACAATACTGTATGAGGATGTATTCTGATGGAAGTGGAAATCTTCAACATAAAGAAGATCCAACTCACTTCCAGTTGATCAATGATGGACAGAAATAACCATACCCAGAGAAGGAACACTGGGAAGTGAATGTTAATTGTTAGCACTACTGTCTATCTACCCAGGTTACTTATACCTTCTGAAGCTAATAATTAATGTGCAACAAGAAAATGGTATTTACACACATATATTGTATCTAGGTTATATTGTAACACATGTAAAATGTATGGGATTGCCTGCCTGGGGGGGGGGGGGGGCGGAGTGGAGGGAGGGAGGGGATAATTTGGAAAAATGAATAAAAAAAAAATATAGAGTTTTTTATAGTGGCAAGGAACTGGAAATTTAATAAATATAATATGTAATTATAAATTATATAAATAATCATACATTATTAATATATTATATTATATATAATTATATATATAATATAATTTTATAATATAAATACTTTAAAAAAAGACATACTTCTTGGAGAGTTTTGCTTTTAAAAGGGCCACCAGAGACTTAGCCAATTCTTTAGTCCATCCATGGCTAATTCTATATATTCTGACTGAGGCATTTGATATCTAATAGCGGTATAATATAGTGGATAGGGCACTTGACTTGGAGTTAGGAAGATGACTCTGATACTTATGAGATGTGTGACCCTTTTAAAGAAGGTCATTTAACTTTTCTAAGTCTCAACTTCCTCATCGGTAAAATGAGCTTCTAAGGTTCCTTTTCGATGTAAATCTATGTCTTGTGGAAGTACTAAGTTCTTTTCACTTCCTCCGAAACCTTAAAGACTTGTTCCTGTTAGTTGCACTCTATTTCAGTAATTTCATCAATTTGATTAGGGGAGGGGGGAAGAACCGATTGATTAAAGGCCTTCCAATCAATTCTTTCCTCCCCAAGTACAAGTATATATGCAAAGCACAATTCAGTTCAACAAATTCTGAATCCAAATGTCCCAGGCACTGGAGGGAATAAGGCAAAAATGGAAACAAAAAAACAAAAAACATGGTCCCAAGAAACTTACAGTTTGGGGAAAAGCATGTAGATATATTCACTTAGGGAAGAGCAGGACATATAAATTCTACCTAAATTATATATATATATATAGCTCAAGATAGATGTTTCTCTACGATAGTGACAATGAACTGGGAGTGAGAATTTCTGGCTTTGAATGTTGCCATTAAATAGTTGAGTAACTTTTGAGTAATAAAAGTTGAGGGCCCAATTTCAGTTTCTTCCAGTGAAGATAGTAGAATTACATGATCTTTAAGGATCCTTCAATATTTAAGAATTAGTGAATTAGTGATTATAAAAGTTTCATTTTCCAACACAATATTTCAATCAACAAGCATTAGAAATGAGTTACTTCCTATAAACCTTGAGATTTGGAACCCTGTTTAAAATCTTTATTTCATATTTGACTAAAATAGATGAGATTTGTCATCTTTCACCTGAAAGTGACTTCTGCTTTAATTGATGGAGTTAGTGTTTTATGAAGATAGCTACTCCTTGGTAAAAAGCAAAATACCAATACCTAATTTATAAAACAAGAGGAGCATGTCCTTAATTTTCTAGTGCCAATGGATTCTTGCTCCTTGGTGATGAAAGGGTGGCTTCTCAGTTCTAGTAAAGTACATTGTAAATTCTTATGGTTCACTGGGGAGAGAATATGGGAAGACTTTTAATCACTGCATATGGGGGCACAAGGATGGCACAGGGCAGATTAATAGAGCATGTTTGAAAGATGTCTCTAGTTTATTATAACAAAAGTAAAGGTCTGTCAGCTACATGAGCGCTTTATGGGTAGAGCACTGATTTTTTTTTTTTTTTTAATAGAAGACGTCAATAGAACCATGCTCTATGTTTTTACAGCAGACCATAAATTCTTTTGTTCAAATAATATGCTACTTTTTTATCAAAGACTTTGTAGGAATAAAATTCCTTTTTTTTTCTCCTGAGGTTTCTTTACTTATCCTTTCATCATCTCTATTTCAGGGTTGGCTGATGAGGTGATACCTCTGGATCTTCAGAAGACATATGGGAACCATTTGAAAACTCTTTATTCTTATCACGTAGTTAAGATCATAGTTTATTTAGATCCTTAGAAGATAAGTTAAATGTCAATTAAGGGGAAATATTCACCTTGTTTCAAGATCTTATTTCACCTTTAACTTTACTTATTTGTCTAACTAGCTAACTCAGAGAGATTCTATGACTTTATGCAGGAGAAGATACATCTTTTATGGTTTGAACTTGGAAAGAGATAAGCTCCATTTGGTAATAACTTACTGAAAACAAGACTTTGATGGTGACTTGAAAGCCTTCATTCAGTGCCTACATAATGGAGATGAATCTGGTTTTGGAGTGAAATTCCACATGATACCACTAGGAAGAAACAGGCAGAACAAGGTCCTGGGAGAAGAGACAAGCCCCCTTTGAACTCTGAAGCACATGAGTATGTTGAAACAGAAGTGGGATGCCAAATTTTTCACTACAACTATGAAAGAGAGTATCTCGTTTCTGACCTAGCCTCTCTATCTACTGGTGGTTGGGATGCCAGAGGTTAGCAATATGATCAAAGCATCTGATCAGAATAAGAAGGAATACTTTTAAATCCCTAGAAGAAGGAAGGAAGGTCATTGAACAAAAATGGCAAAATATGAGATGGCCACAAGAGGTACCAGAGATCTCACTGTCATCTAAAATCTTAAGAGTTGAAGGGAATCTTCGAAGATGTTATCTCAGAGTTCTTCTAATGAAACTCATACCTGAAACATGAATCTCTTCTATAATTGCCACCATAAGTAGTCACTCAGTTCCATTAAAGACATTTCATAATTACTCATCAATCAACTTTTTCAAAGTGGAACTCTTGAACATGGAATCATAATACCCGAGTTCAAATTCCAGTTTTTGTGATGTTCTGATACAATTTATATATGTGCAATCCTTGTAAACCCCTTTCTATATTTTGCAACAGAATCATATCAAAAGAGAAAAAAAGCCTAGGAGAAAGGAAAAAAAAAAACCCAGCAAACAAACAACGATAATAACAAAAAAATGTGAAAATACTATGCAATGCATTCAATCTCATAATTATCTCCGTGGATGTGATTGGCATTTTCCATCCCAAGTCTATTGGACTTGGCTTGAATCACCCCATTTTTGAAAAGAGCCAAGTCCATCACAGCTGATCATCATGTAAGCTTGTTATTACTGTGTACAATACTCTCTTGGTTCTGCTCACTTCACTCAATAGGACTTCATGTAAATCTTTTCTGAAATCAACAGAAGTTGCTATTTTTATTCCCATTTTATAACTGAGGAAATTGATAGCAGAGATTAAGTGACTTGCTCAAAGTCACACATCTACTAAGTGTCTGAGGCCAGACTCTAGGTCCAACATTCCATCCACGGTGCCGTTAGACTAAATGACATTCAAGTTCTTTTCTGGTTCCAGATCTATGAAGTTTCCCTTTATATTGAGCCAAAATCAGCTCCTTTGTAATTTCCACAGATTGTTCAATTTGCCCCCAGGATCAGGCAGCATGTGTCCTTCAAAACTACTAGGCAGATGCTATGGTCTGCCCAAACAATGGACAGTTATCCTTTACACATGGTGATGGGGCAAGTGCTGGAGTGTTAGGGGTGCACACCCTTGTGATCTGGAATCTGCATAAAATTTTTTGGCTCTTCCTTTATACCAGAGAAGAAATTCGAATTTTTTTCTCTTTCTTTTTATGAGGTATTTACTGTATCTTATTGTAAAATTTGGCTTAAGTGTTTAGTCACAGACTACATGTAGGTCAATGTTAAGTAAAAATACTATACATATATTTTATGCATTGCTGAGTTTCTAAACATTTTCTGTGTCATTTGCTAGCCTTTACATGTCATCTGCAGCTTCCACAAAAATTTCAAAAAAAATTCCCATTTTATTTCATGTGCTGATCAGCTATATATATCAAAATAATGGGGAAAGCTACTATGAGGAAGAGGATAGCTATAAATCCTATTTTATTCATGAAATATTAATCTTATCCAGAACCATAACTAAGAATATTTTTATTCTTGGGAAAGTAGTATAAACTATGTTCAGGCCAAGTCCATGGAATGGGCCATCAGATAAGAGGATTGGGAGCTTAAGAGGGCTGAGATTAGGGGTGGCAAGATATTGTTCCAGGTACAATGGGATAAGGACGAGAGGACATAAATATAAGGCTGGCACTGTAGGTGGAAATGAGGGAGGAGCTAATCATTTATAGCTTTTATTTTAATGAATTATTCATCATCTTGGCATTAAACACTGTGTTTTTCAAGGTCACTTAAGGATTGCAAGGGCTAAAATCATCTTTTACATCTGTCAGCCCAGGGCAAAGTCCAACTGCCTCCACAAGACTTATGGTACTGATCATATCCAAAATTGAAGAGAATTATTCTATCCCCCAAATAGCAATTATTTGTTTTGACTAGAGTAGGGAAGAAAAAAATCACCTTCTATTTGGATGAATCTTTGTCATGCTCAGATGCCCTAAAACTGAAGACAACAGCCTAGAGTTCTTATTCTCACATCTTCTGACATACATTTCTGTGTTTCTCAGCTATTCCTCTGCTTTCTCTCTATCCTCAGATGAACATGGAGTGAGCCCAATCTGTCAAATAATAAATCCGAAATGTGGTTCCAATGATGAGCATGCATCTGGCTTTCTGTGTCCAAGGTAGCGCCTTATTTCATGCTCTGTAATGTACTTGTCATATCAAGGCATACTTGGATGCCTGTTTACTTTAAATGTTATCACATTTTCTTGAATAGCTGACTGTGTTAGTCTCGCTTGGCTGGAAATAAGGTTTGCAAAGCTAGTTAAAAGTCAAAAATAAATCCCATATTTCCCCAAACTGAGCATCCTCTCCCTTTCCTGTACATCTTCTAGCAACCAGATTGGACGAGGGAATTTTATTTGGTTCCCCTCACCTCTCTCTTGGGTGTATTCTCTTTGAATGGGCTGGCATCTAGAACTTTCATTCTAGAACCTTTGTAAGGTTCAGTGAGCAATCTTTACATAAGCAGGAGGTATTTAGAACTGTTAGAATCCTCAAAATCCTTAACAATTTGGCTAAACAGAATTGTTATGATTTTTCCTAATCTCTTGGAGAAAATCAAGAAAGCCCATCCTTACATGCTTTTATACAGTATGACAAAGTAATTTTCAACAGTCTGCATCTGAGAATACTGTTCTAACTTTACTGATAGAATCTGAATTAATGAAAACAATGGCTTTTGAAAGATATATGTGCACATACATATGCATATATACAGTCATATGTAACACATATATTCATATATATACACACACTATATGTGTGCACGTATTTATTTATTTATTTCCTTAAGACCATATAAAAACATGAAGAAAAATGGGGAAAAAAAATCCCTGGAATTAGTGTCAGTTCAAGTCCTGGGTGTGTTATTTGTTTCCTATGTGATCTTGGCAAGTCACCCCAGACTTAGTTTCTTCATCTTGAAGATTAGGAGTTTAGATCTCATGGGATCATGGGATGTTAAGGAGTTTGAGAACTTGGATAGGAAAAAGAAATCAAATCTTTGTTTTCCACAAACCTTTGGTTTCCTAAATAATCCCATATATTATATCCTATTTTGCACTAACACAATATTATTCCAAAGGGTCTGTAAGCTTTGCCAGACTACTGGGAAGCCTATGACATACAAAAAAAGGTTAAGAAAGGAGTCTTGCAGTTCCATTCCAGCATCATATTACTTTGTATTCTTTACATTCCTGGAAAAGATGCTATTTTTATTCTGTAAGAACATAAATCTATATAACGTATCGATCTCTGATATAAATTTGAGTTAATTTTCAGACTGTCAAAAAGGAATACATTTTTTGGTGTACCTACTATGTGTAAAACCCAAGCTAAAAAGGGGGATACAATGAAATAACTCCACATCTCTACTATAGCTGTTTCAGAAATTAAAATTCTATTATATTTAGATGGTTATCAAAATTGGGTAAATGTAGTTTAAATTGATTTTAATACATTATTGAGAATAAGTTTCCACAAAATTCATGACATATAATCACAAAAATATAGTTTAGTGCTTCTTTTTTCATTAAGATTGTTATCTCTCTACCATTGTGTATGACTGAAAGGAAACATTCACATTTTAGTTTGGAATATGGCACTAACTTGTAATTTTAAGACCTAGTGTGGTGTACTGGGAAGGGGGCTGTCCCTGGACCTAGGAAAACCTGATTTAAAGTCTTACCTCTGTGCAATAACTATTGTGTGACCCTGAGCAAGCCACTTAGTTTCCCAATATGCTGGACAAAAGTATGGGTCACTTTCAAGCTCTTGTGCTGTCCCTCAACACAGTTTTCACTTTCTGGATGCCCAGATTTCTCATGGGATCTTTTCTCTCTAGCACAACTTCTACCTCTACCGTTTTCTACAAGATTTTTTTTTCCAAATAAAATTTAATATTTTTCTCACTAGGATTCTCATCCTCTTTTCCTTGAGAAGTATTATTTTTTCTGATTTAAAAAATTTGATTTGTATTTTATTATTTATGAGTGTAATACATATGTGTGTAGGTGTAGTAGCATATGATGTGGTGCAGCCCTTAGGAAGAATGTAGCAATAACCTTAAGGTCCCCTGGCCTTGGGAGTGATGAAGTTGGAAATGATGTATTTCTTCCCTTAGGCTATCCTGCCCCAGTTTACTTTATATGACCAGGATGCTAAAGCCACAAATATTGCTGGCTGTCAGATAACAGCCTGTTAGTCAGTGATAACAGAGTTTCTGAGACTAACGAGCAACAGTAATGAGGTTGATGCAGGCGCAGAATAAAATTGGGTGTCTGCCACTTGACCCAGTGAGGTTTCAAGCCTAAAAACACACCTCTGGAAGGTTCCCCCACCATGAGCTCTGCTCAGACAATTATGGGTACTGCACCTGTGCATCAAGTCAGAACCATATCACTTTTCAAAATAAATCCTACAGAATGATGCCTCAAAACTTAGTTAAGATGTTTCAGAATAGGATAAATTCTTGGAATTCTCCCCAATGCCACAAGAATTTTTCCTGCAATCTTAAAATGACAAATTGCCAAACTTCTTAATCATTATTCTCAAAACCTTGAGAATCTGCTAAGTTTTTTTAGGGTTCTGTAATTTTAATTAGCTAATTTTATTTCTGTAGCCCCCATTTGGCCAGAGCTGAATCCATAGGAAAAAGTCAGGCTTTTCCCCTTTTAAGATGGGAGTTCATAAATCTTTCCCAGTGTTCTAATTACAGCATAGAAGTTGTTCTTACCGGCTACATTTTTTTTTTCTGGCTACATTTTAAATCTTTCCAGGTAACAGAATCTAGCCCACAGAACAAACATCACACAGCATTCCGCACAGAGACACAGACACAGACAAAATGACATGAAAGAGGGTTGCCCTATCTTTGCCACAAGCCATAAAATTTCTATTCCTATAGCACCTTGCCTCCTCTGGCATGCCAGGGACAATGAAAACAGGCAAATATTTCCCCAGACCAGGTGTCCCCAGTCAAGAAGAAACGTGCCAGACTGCAAGTGTTCCCAAGACCAGGCTTCCTTAGTCAAAGGGAGTATGCCAAACGGAGCTCACTGATGTCCTTGACAAGTCTTCCCGAGTGTTTGAGGGTGTCCCAGCTGTAGGATAAATGGAGAAAACAATGTGAGGCTCACCTTGACAAAGAGGGTTTGTATAGCCAGGAGATACCAAATGTTGAAAGTTCAAGGGAAACATCAAAATGTTGCATTCCAGACTGACATTGAGAGGTGTTTCAAAAGAATTTGCAGGCTTGGATCCATCTCCAAAGTCTTATTATAATTGTAACACCAATCAAAGTAAGCTAAATTACAAAAGAAGTCAGCCAAGAACCAGGGGCAAGAAATAAATTTATAGGGAAAAGTTAGAGAAATCAGGTTGATTCATGTTACTGATATGCTAATTTTATGGCTTAGGGGTGGTATTGAGGAGGGGTCTGTGTGTGTGTGTGTGTGTGTATATATATATATATATACACATATATTATATATATGTGTGTGTGTGTGTGAATATATAATGTCTATATACATATATGTAAATATAACTATATATAGATACACACATATGTGTTATATCTCTATCTATCATCTATCTATATTTCAGTCATTTTCCAGTCATGTTTAACTCTTTTTAACTTCATCTGAGGTTTTCTTGACAGAAATGCTGAGATGATTTACCATTTCCTTTTCCAACTCATTTAACAGAAGAGGAAACTAAGGAAAGCAGGGTTAAGTGACTTGCTGAGAATCACATAGCTAGTAAGCTGTCTGAGACCAGCTTTGAACTCAGAAAGTTGAGGTTTTCTGACTCCAGAGCTGGTACTCTAGCCACTATTCTCTCTGTCTCTGTCTCTGTCTCTGTCTCTCTTCTCTGTCTCTGTCTCTGTCTCTGTCTCTCTGTCTCTGTCTCTGTCTCTGTCTTTCTCTCTTTCTCTTTCTCTTTCTCTTTCTCTTTTTTTCTCCCTTCTCTCTCTCTCTCTCTCTCTCTCTCTCTCTCTCTCTCTCTCTCTCTCTCTCTCTCTCTCTCTCTCTCTCTCTCTCTGTCTCTCTCTGTCTCTCTCTCTCTCTGTCTCTGTCTCTCTGTCTCTGTCTCTCTCTCTCTGTCTCTCTCTCTCTGTCTCTCGCTCTCTCTCTCTCTGTCTCTGTCTCTGTCTCTGTCTCTCTTCTTGTCTTGATTTACTTACTTCTTGCCTAGATTTATTGTTTCTCCTTTCCTTTAGGATTCTCACTTATGTCCAACCCATTAGCATTCCAAATACATTGTGATGCTTGAAGTAGAATTGACTATGGTTAATTAACATTGATTAATACAGCTAACACAATGTTAAGGCTTAATTGCCTTTGGCATTATTGACTTCACTAATACTCCTGTCCATATACTAACTATTGGTGTGTGTGTACAAATCATCATATGGGATATTATTTCCAGTGCTTAGCACAGTGCCTGGCACATGACAAGTGCTTAATAAATGTTTACTAATGGATTGATATGTTTGGTTTGCATTGGTACTATGCATTTATTGTTGATTAGCATTTGCCTCTCTATTTGACTAATTTTATTTCCCATGGAATTCTATGTTTTCAAGCTTTAATTTTCATAAGTGATATGCACATGAATACAATTTTAATTAGAATTTGATCAAAATGGAGACCAAAACTTTATAAAAGTATTGTGATATAATGGATATAGAAACCTGAAGGAGTTTGGGGACTAGATTCTAAATATAGCATATTATAAAAACATTGAAGGGTGAATTCACCACAAATTAAATTAAAACAATTACTAGGAGTTATTTTTCCCAATAATGTATTAATAAATATGACAATCTAAGTGAAATAGATACTTACAAAAATATAAATTGCATAGATTGACATAAGAGGAAATACGATATTAAAATAATCTTGACTTAGAAAAACAAATTTAACAAGCCATTAATGAACTTCCTAAGAAAAAAAATCTTTATAATTAAATGGATTCTCAAGTGAATTCTACCAAATATTTAAAGAATAATTAATCCCAATACTATTTTGGAAGAATAGACAAAGGAGTCCTCCTAAATTTCTTTAACAACACAAATATGGTATTTATACCTAAATCAGGAAGAACAAAAATAGAGAAAGAAAACTATAGATCAATTTCCCCTAATGAACCTTGATACAAAAAATTTAAATAAAATATTATCAAGAAGATTACAGCAATATATAACAATCATCATACAGAATAATTAGGTAAAATTTATACTAAGAATGCAGGGCTGGTTCAATATTAGAAAAATTATCAGCCTATATTAATTGACTATATTAATAGTAAAACCAACAAAAATTACATGATGATCTTAATAAATGCAGAAAGATTTTGACAATACAATCCTCATTTCTTTTAAAAACACTAGAAAGTAAAAGAATCAATGAAGCTTTTCTTAAAATGATAAACAGCAAGCATTATCTGTAATGGGGATAAGCTAGAAGTCTTTCTAGTAAGAACAGGGTTCAGTGAAGCAAGTAGGCCCATTCCACTACTGTTATTCAATATTGTTCTAAAAATTCTAGTTATAGTAATAAGACAAGAAAAAGAAATCGAAGAAATTAGAAGAAACAATGAGGAAACAGAGAGTATGATGGTATTATTAGAGAATCCTAGAGAATCAACCAAAAACTAGTTGAAATAATTAACAACTTCAGCAAAATTTCAGGATATTAAATAAGCCCACATTTCTATATATTACCAACAAAATCTAGCAGGAAGAGAGACAAAGATAAATTCCAACTAATAACTGTATATAATATAGAGTACTGGGAAGTCTATCTGCCAAGACAACTCACTTTTCACATAAAGAGAGACCTAAAAAATTGGAATAATATTAATTACTTATGAACAGGTCAAGCCAATATAAAAAAATGCCAATTCTACTTAGATTAATTTATTTATTCAGTACTATGCCAACCAAATTATTAAAAAAAAAAAACAACCCTCAAACCAATCCACTCTTTTACAGAGCTAGAAAAAGTAATAAAATTAATTTGGAAGAACAAAAGATCAATGATATTAAAAGAATCAAAAAAATGTGAAGGAAAGTAGCTTAGTAATATCAGATCTCAAACTGTATTACAAAATGGTAACCATCAAAAACAATTTGGTACTGGTTCAGTAGAGTGATGGATCAATGGAACATATTAAATACTAGATAATACACAGAAATAAATGATCATAGTAGTCTCATGTTTGACACCCAAATATCCAAGATTTTGGGACAAGGAATAGGCATTTGACAAAAACTCCTGGGGAAATTAGAAAGCAGTTTTAGATGTTTAGAGCAACATCTCATATTGTATACCAGAACAGTCAAAGAAAGGTATATAATTTATTCAAAGAATGAGATCATCAGCAAATCCAGGGAGCATGGATAGGTATCACTTTACTTCGGACCCCAGATTATATTATCTTTTCCCATCTCTTTATTGCTATTTTCAGTTGTTCTCAGGGAATTTGCTCCGTAAGTTTATCTGTTCTTTTAAACATTAAAATATTAAAAAAAAAAAAAAAAGACTTTCAGAAGTCAAGGGTAAAGGGCTCAGTTACTAAGCTGCACAGCCCCTACAAGTGGTAGTAACTAATTATTTATCTGAGTCAAACAGTAAAAAAGGTGTTTAAAGTCAGAAGACATGACCTAGAATTCCAGCTCTTCTGCATATTGCCAGGATGACTTTGGGCAAGTGAGTTAACCTTTCTAGGCTTCAGCTTCCTCATCTGTAAAATAAGAAGGTTAGACTGGATGAACTCCAAATTTCATCTGCCCTATTAAACCCTGCAGTCATACAGCCAGAACATGAGAATATCAGGTGAGCAGAAGGTCCCTGCTCCTGCTCAGCACCAAAATGAAAGAACACATATTTCATTTTAACTCTTCTAAGGGAGACAATGTTCTGGGGTGAGGGAGTGTGTGTGAAGGAAGTAAAAAGGTAAAATGTACACCAGCCAGCTGCTCGGTTGCCCTACATTTGTGCATTGAGTTGGTTTTCTCCAAAGCATGTGATATTTTACCTGTCAGGTTTATGGATAAGAGAAGAATTTGTCATCAAATGAGAGATAGAGAGCATTACGGAGTATAAAATGGATAATTTTGATAACATAGAATTTAAAAGATTTTGCATTGTTGGTGGAATTGTGAATGAATCCAACCATTCTGGAGAACAAGGTGAAACTATGACCAAAGGGCTGCAAAATCATGTATACTTTTTGACCCAAGATTGTCATTACTAGATTATATTCCAAAGAGATCAAAGATTTGCTTACCAAGGGATGTGTGATTAACCAATCAACCCAGAATATTCATTCTCTTCACCCCATAACATCTTTTAAAAATACACATATTTATTTTATATCTCATAATTTGTTATGGTTACAATAGATACCCCCTAAAGTTAGTTCTGTGGGGAAATGACCAATTATGAAGTTATTTCTCTCCTTTTTAAATTTTGAGTGACACTGAAGGAATCTCACAGAATATAGGTATAACAATGGTATAGTTGGGTCAAAGAGTATATATATATATATATATATATATATATATATATATATATATATATATATATATATACACATATACTGGTTATACATGTACATTAATTTTTTTAACATTTTCTTATGAATCATGTTGGGAGAGAAAAATCAGAACAAGAGGGGAAAACACAGAAGAAAGAGAAAAAAATGAACATAGCATAGTTGATTTATATTCAGTCTCAATAGTTCTGTCTCTGGAAGTGAATGACATTTTTCCACCCAAAGTTCATTGGGATTGTTTTGGATCAGTGAATTGCTGAGAAAAACCAAGTTTGTCATAGTTGATCATTGTATAATCTTGCCATTGCTGTGTACAATGTTTTCTTGTTTCTGCTTGTTTCACTCAGCGTTAGTTCATGTAAATCTCTTCAAACCATTCTAAAATCAACCTGTTCTTAATTTTTAATAGAAAACAATATTCCATTTGATGGGCATCTATACTCATTTTCCAATTATTTGCTATCACAAAAAGAGCTGCTACAAGCATTTTTTCACATGTGAGTCCTTTTCCCTCTTTTATCATTTCTTTGCAATACAGACTCAGTAATGGCATTCCTGTAACAAAGGGTATGCACAATTTTATAACCTTGGGCTATAGTTCCAAATTAAGTTTACAGTTTATAACCTTGGACTTAGTTCCAAATTAAAAATATCTATTCTTTAGTAACATTATATGTATCATTCCAAAGAGCTTTATAGAATGCTTGTACCCATTCACAAGTGAAGTAAAATTATATAAGCACTGATTCAAATTATAAGAATCAGTACTATTCCATTATTAATGAATTATTAAGAAAAAACTAAGACTATATTTTTAGCCATCTGAAAAAATATTCAAATTACTAATAATTAAAGAAATATAAATTAAAGAAATTCTGAGGTTCCACTTCACATACATCAGATTGGCAAAGAACGAAAAAAGAAAAAAATGTCTAATGTTGGAGGGACTGTGGGAAGCAAAGTCTTTGAAAAGAAGATAAGTAGCAACTCATGTTTTGAGAGATAATCCCCACAATAACACATGTTCACAGCATTGACATCTAAAGGCAAACATTAGCAGCTGTAAGTAGTTGGTGGCACAAATCAGTGGCTTTTTAGATGGCAAGATTGTTTGAAACTATACAAGTCTTAATTCTGGCAGGTGCTTTTAGTGATGCTGGTTTTTCAGAGAAACCCCTGCCCTTGTTCCTGAAAATTATCTCCTAAGATTTCAATTTCCCTTAAAAGAGGAGACATCCACTTCCTCTTATTCATTTGACTTTAGGATTCTTTTAATTTCTTTTCTCCTTCCCATTTCTGACTCTCAATGATCTGTTTGTTGCAACAAAACACCTATGAGATCTAGGGCAAATCATTTAATATCTAATTCCTCATTTTAATGTGGGGAAGACGGTTGATTAGAACATTAAAGTTCCTTTTACAGCTCTTAGTTTTGTTCTGTTGACCTCTTTTCTTTGTTACTTGGCTTCTTTCTCTCTCCCTAATTCCTTAAAAGAACAATTTGTCTTTTTTCTTAGTCAGCTTCTGTCTACCTTTATATGGGTATATTATTGGTTTTTGCTTGTAATTCGTTGTCAAAGAGGACCATGACATCAGGGAAGTGATGCCGTGACATGCAAGCGAATTGGATTTAAGTGAGGGAGGCTGTGCAAGGTCACCCACCTCATTTTCCTTTCCAGAGCCATCTGGGTCTACTGATAAGATACAGATCAAGACAAGTAAAGATGGCACTGGGTACAGTGGGAGAACTTGGTCTTTTTAAGTCTTCAACAGGTTTGAGTGGGTTACCTCCATTCAGTGATTAAGGCTAGGTAGCAACCAAGGCAAAGAATCTCCTCATAGGAATGTATAGTTGTGTGTGTGTGTGTGTGTGTGTGTGTGTGTGTGTGTGTGTGTGTGTGTAAGTAGGTTTAAAATGACATGCCCCCAAACACAATAGCTTTCTATATCCTATTGTCAGATGGTTGTCATATCCCATAAGTAACAAGTAAATATTTAGAAATTCAATGTGTCTGCTCAGGAGATAATTACCCCAAAATCTTGCTGTCTATGAAAAATTAAACTTACCTTGATCACATGGCATACTGTTTGAATGTTTGTAAAGATTAATTCTATCTGTATTTAATTCTACATTTTTGTTCTCATCCTTATAGCCTTAACATTTTTATTGCTATCTTTTATTTTTACATTATCTTTATCTCCAGATTTTCCTCACCCCAACCCAAAGAGTTAATGCTTATAATAACTAATAAAAATTAAAGAAAAATAAAAACACTTCAGCAAAATGAACCAAAACATCAAATGAGTCTGATAGTATATGCAGCAATATACGTCCATAGTCTACTACTTCTTCAAAGAAGGAAGATGCATTTTCTCCTTTTGGACCAATATTGATCATTATAATTACACCGCATTGTTTTGGTTTTTTGGAGGGGTGGAATCCGGGAGAGGCAATCAGGATTAAGTGACTTGCCCAAGGTCACACAGGTAGTAAGTATTTGAGGTTAGATTTGAACTCAAGTCCTCCTGCCTTTAGGATTGGTGCTCTGCCCATTGCATCCTTTAGCTGCCCATCACAGCATTCACTTTTGCTTGTTTTTTCCCTTTATGTTAGTTACTTTGTATGTTATTATCTTTATTTTGTTAACTCTGCAACATTTCATATAAACTTCCCCATGCTCCTCTTTATACTTCCTAAGTATTATTTCTTATAGTACAGTGATCAAAACCTTAGTGATTCATATTGCTACAGCTGTGTTGTGTATCTTCAATTATAACTGCCCAGGAGCTGAGAAATTGCTGATTGGAATTCCTCCATATGTGTCATATGTAATTATAATTGACTTTGATAAAGACACAATTCCTCAGGGTATAGCTGGGTTGTAGCAGCAAAATCCCCACTGTGAATCTCTCTCTTTCATCCTGATCCACCCCCACACCCCATCCTAAACCTCTGAGGCTGGTGGATCTTCAAGCAGAGTAGCTTTCTTGTCCTCCATTTCCTTATTTGCAAATTAAGGTATGGACGATATGATGTTTGTTTATCCTTCTATTTCTTCTACTTTTTAACCTCTTCATCTCTAGTTCTGGTCAAATAGTTAAAGAAAAGAATCCCTTTACTTGGAATATAGAGATCTGAAGCTTCCTAGGGATGGTCAGAGTATCTGGTTTGAGATAAAAACACTATATGTTAACAAGTTCTTCCCTCCCCCAGTAGCACAGTGGTGACCATTTCCAACCTCTAGATTCTCTTGGGTCATGTCCAGACTCCTGACTCACTATCTCTTGCAATAATTTTTACTTTCTGTCCTCAAATTTCTCATGTGATCTTTGTTTTATAGCATGATCTTCCACCTCAATCCATTTTGCTGAATCTGGCTGAGCATTGCTGCCCTTCTCTTGGCCAAAAACAAAGACTAGCTCTTCAGTCTCCTCTTTCTGATCTCTTTTAATTCCAATATGCAGAGGATATATATTTTCAATCCCATCTGTATTTTTTTTTTTTTTTTAGTTTGGACAGGCTTCTAATAGAGGGGAAAAATCCTTTGCTACAAGTATGTGATTTTCTTGTTCTTCATAAGCTTTTGAAGCATTTTGATGGAGTTAGATATAACTAAAACATAATTAAATACTTAAAAGAGCAGAGAATTGAGGTGGAGGAAGAATAAGGGAGAAAAAAGTCAATATTGAAAACCAAATATCAAACAGTGATGTTTCTAAAAGAATAAAGGATCCAGCTATTACTTCCTAAAGATATACAGTTGCTTTCAATTGCATACTTGCAGTTTTCAGAAGTAAATGTTGATTAGCATAAAACTGTAGATGTAGGTTTAAGCTTAATTTCCTTGAGACATTTGTTCTCACGACTGGACATTTGTCTGTGGCTATTCCACCAATAGGAGCACAAGCAAGCACATTTAGCCCAGGGTATCAGATTTGTCTGTACTAATGAACACTGAGACTCTCTGATGGCCCTGTGATAAGCTAAGATGCCCCTGTCTTTAGCTACTTTTTAATGCCTGATTTCCTGAAATGATATTGAAAAGCTAATTTTAAAGAAGTTATGAAGATTTTAATGTGAATGGGGCAGACTTTCAAGAAAAAAAAATTTTTACCTAAGCCTCACTAAAGCTATTATATTTATATCAATTAGTTGCCTTACCATAATTTTCAAAGTGGTTAGAGAAGTTACACTTTCCCCAGTGCTGTGTGGGGAAAAAACCATTAAGTTTTTGGGGACATAAGTTCTGATCTTGAACTCTGCTTCCACATTTGTGTCTCTTTTTCCCGAATGACAAGATCAAATAAGTTTAGAGAGGCTCATTATCACATAGATGATGAGGGACTGAATTTTTGGTAATACCAACTCATGAAGACTGTCCATTAAGACATAGAGGTATTGTAGTATATGTTGATGGAAGAGGTTGCCACACTGATGAATTCTCAAATCCTTGAATAACACAGTATATAGTACGATAATTGGTCCCATATAAGTAGAACAATATTCAAGAGGGCAATAAGTTCCTCGTGAAAAATATAAGTGAGAACCATCTTCCAGTGAAGTGACATTGATCGAAAATCTCATATATGCTTATACTGAAATGTGAAATGTTCCTTAATTAATCAAGATAATAACACCATAGCATTAAATGACCATGTTCTCTTTTGCAGTTTTTAAACTTCCATTATAAAGTCATAAACTTAACCCTTTTAAATTATTTCCATCAGAGATCCAAACTGTAATTGAGTGCTGGGGATCTCTTATCATCATCAACAAACTTCAATTAAGCACTTATGATGTACCAGGCCTGGCCTAAGCTCTGGGGATACAAATGAAAACAAAAGCTTCCCTCCCATTTTATTATTGACTTTAATTAAGACACTCATGGCATGTTCATCAGATTCTCAGATAACACAGTGCTGGGAGTTGATCACTAATTTTTTGAAAGAAAATTAGTATCCAATGATTTTGACAGAGTAGTATGACAGATTGAATCTAATAAGATGAAATTTAATAGAAAAATATAAACTTCACATACAGGCTAAAAATGAATAGTACAAATATATAATATGAGAAGTGCCTGTGAGAGTTCATGTGAAATACTTCAGGGTCCTAGTAAACTATAAGTTTGGTATGAATAAACTTAAAAAAAATGTTTCTGTCATTTCATTGGCATAGGGTGCCCTATAGGTTTCAATGCGACAACTCTAAATCTAATCATAAAGTGCTCTATACCTTATCATCTTGAGAGTTGTCTACGTCACTGAAAAATAAAGAGATTTGCCCGTGATTTCATAGCCGATATGGGTCAGAGGCAAGATTTGAATCTAGTTTTTCCTGACTGAGGCCTCTATGAATTAACAACATGCAGGTAACCAACCCTGTTCTTCTCCAGAATCATTCTAATTACCAATTTCTTAGCAAATTCCACACTACTGGAATTGCCAATCAATTCCTAACATACATCCCTAATTTTTGATCTTTTAAATCAATATTCTTTTCATTTCCTCCCTATAACAAAAATTTAGTTCTCTCCCGAGGGGGGAAAAAAAAAAACTACATCCATTGCAACAGCTTTCACTTGTACCTCCTCCCAATCTCAAGACTCACAAGATCAGTGGGAAGGCTTAGTATGTTCTTTGATTCTCTTGCCATTTTCAGACCAGCACTCTTATCTCCACACTTCAGTGGCTTTTCCTCTTTGAAAGCTGATGTAGAAGGAATTCTTGTTTAGCTATGGGTTAAAGTTAATGCCCTCTGGCTTTCTTTGCCACTCTATGTTCCTGCTACTCTGTGAAGTATGTTTGCATTAGTTTCTTCTCATCTGTGCTGCTGTCATCCACCAACTTCCAGTTCAGTCTCAAACTTCTCAGTAACTTTAAAACTAGTCATTTCTCTTCTACCATATGCTTTGTCATCATCTTCAGGGATTTCAATATTCATGTTAATGACAGCTACATAATTCCTCAACTTTCTTAACTCCAAAAACTCTTTCTCTTTCCCTACTTTCTCTACATTTTGGCACAGTCAAGCCTGAGACTTCGCTATTCCCCCTAATTGGCCAACTTGTAAAATTTGAATATTGAAACTCCACTCTTTCTAATTTCCTATTCTCCAATCTTTATGTTTTGTTTTGGTTTTGGGATGAGGCAACTTGGGTTAAGTGATTTGCCCAGGGTCACATAGCTAGTAAGTGTCTGAGGCTAAATTTGAACTCAGGTTCTCATGATGCCAGAGCCAGTGCTCCATCCCCTGTGCCCCTAGCTGCCCACCTATTCTCTACTCTCAAATTCACTTTTTAGCCTATTGTTCTCTTTTGCCCTTTTGGCATATCTCTAGTCTCCTATTCAATTTCCTTCTGCCTTTACTTGCCTTCATATGCAGCCTTAATCTCAGTCAGCAAATATTAACATTTTACTAGACCCAATGCTCAAATTACTTGTCGCTCTCCCTCCCTAACATTACAGGCCTGTTAATCCTCATCTTTGGGCAATTTCCACTCTCCAAGGTACTGGGTATTGATGGAGAATCATTAAAAGAAGCTGATATTGCTGAACGTGGCAGAACTTGTTACTTAACAGTAACAAGTTGCTGTAACAGTTACTTAATAGTTGAACTTGTTACTTAACAGCTCTAATATACTATAATTTATTTACATTTTAAATAGTATTTTATATCTCCAAATATATGCAAAGATAATTTTCAACATTCACCTTTGCAAAACCTTGTTCTTCAATTTTTTCACCCTCTCTTTCTCCCTGTTCCCTCCCCAAGAGAATAAGCAATCTTATATAGGTTAAACATGTGCAAATCTCCTAAATATATTTCCATATTTGTCATTCTGCAGAAGAAAAATAAGAACAAAAGGGAAAAACATGAGAAAGAAGGAAAAAACAAGCAAACAAACAGTAGCAATAACAACAAAAGGTACATTATTTTCTCTTTTCTGCCCACTTCACTCAGCAACAGTTCATGTAAATCTTCCCAGGCTTTTCTGAAATCAGCCTGCTCATCATTTCTTATAGAACAGTAATTCATAACATTTGTATACCATAACTTATTTAGCCATTCCACAACTGATGATCATTCACTCAATTTCCAATTCTTTGCCACTACAAAAAGGGCTGCTATAAACATTTTTGCACTTGTAGGTAGGTTCTTTCCCCTTTTTTAGGATCTCTTTGAGATACAGACCTATTTTTATTTATTGACAAGAATCTCATTCTTCACAACAAATTTTTCATACCTATGACTCTCCCCAAAACCCTATACAAATTCCAATTTGCAGATAGCTCATAATTTACCGTGGATTTCTCTGAGAAAATTGAGACATTTAACATGAATTCTCTCCATTCCTTAAAGTTTCCCAACACCCTCATTCAAGATTTCCTTTTTTCTGGTCATAGAAGAAGAGATCATAACATCATAGAATCATAAATTTAAAGCTGGAAAAGATATTGAAACCCATGGAATCCAACCTCCTCATTTTACAGATAAGAAAACTGAAGCTTGAGAAATTAAGTGGCTTGCTGGTAAGAGTTATGTGTAGCTTTGTGGCATAGTGGATAGAATAAAGTGTCTAGAATCAGAAAGACCTGAATTCAAATCAGGTCACAGATACGTATAAGTTGTTGATTCTGGGCAAGTCACTTAACCCTATTTGCCTTAGTTTTCTTATCTGTAAAATGAGCTGAAGAAGGAAATAGCAAATTACTCCACTATCTTTACCAAGATAACGCCAAATAGGGTCACAAAGACATGAGTGAAAGGACTCAACAGCAACAAAAAATAAGAATTACACAACTACAAGTGTTAAAGGCAAGGTCTGAATTCAGATCTATCTGATTCCATGTCCAACATGTTATCCACTCGATTTACTCATAATTACTTGAGCTAACTTCACCAGGCACCTTGTCTTCATTATCTCCTGCATCTCTTAGCAGTAACAGCTCCACCTCCCCAAAACACTTAGCTCCTTCCCATATATGTGGCTATCTATCTATATACACACATATGCATACTTTGATTTATTAGTTTTTTTTTTTTTTCTGGATGGAGATAGAATCTTCCTTTACGTGTCTTTTATACTTAATTTGAGTATTTATAATAAACAAAATAACTTTTTCACTCAAAATCATTTTTTAAAACAACATTGCTATTACTGTATACAATGTTTTCTTGGTTCTGCTCATTTCATTCTTCATTATTTTAAGCAAGTTTTTCTAAGATCACTGAACTCATCATTTCTTACAGCACAGTAATATTCATTCTATCAAAGTCACATACAACCATTTGTTCAGCCATTCCCCAGTTGATGGGCAGCTCTGCAATTTCTAGTTCTTTATTGTCACAAAGAAATTTGCCATAAACATTCTGGAATGTATAAGTTCTTTTCCTTTCCCCCCAATTATCTCTGGAAATAGAACTAAAAGAGGTATTGCCGGGATAATCCTTATCTATTTTTTTTTTTTTTTTTTTTTTTTGCCACGAACTGGACTATTCTCTATTCCCATACATGCCCAGACTTTTCAGCTTTTTGTACCTTTGTTCACAGCATTACTTATGTCTAGAACATATACCTTTCACCTCTTTTTTTTTTTTTTTTTTTTTTTCCCTGAGGCTGGGGTTAAGTGACTTGCCCAGGGACACACAGCTAGGAAGTGTTAAGTGTCTGAGACCAGATTTGAACTTGGGTCCTCCTGAATTCAGGGCTGGTGCTCTATCCACTGTGCCACCTAGCTGCCAGAGTATCTTTCTAATATAGTTCCTTCACATTATTCCTCTCTGAGAACTTTGTGTTTTAGCAAAATTTGACTAGTTTTTGACATTGGCTTTTATAAGATTTTATTTCCCATTTTTTCTCCATCTGTCCTTTCCCCCTCCCTAATATGTCAATCAATCTGATACAAGGGCCTCAAAGTTTAATGTAATGTTCTCTACTTGTTTTCCAGTTATGAAGCATACTTGAACAACCACAAGAAAGGCTGACAGATATATCCATTCTATTTAATTTAAATCCCATGTCCAAACTCAGCGTGGATGGGATTATTTGATTCTTTAGAAAGTCCCTCAAATTATTTTTGTATCTCTGGACCACTCTCTCTGGTCCAATGTGTGACCATCTCATGAAATCTTATGACCACTTAGTCAGTGGAGATACTCAATGTGCTTTGCCTAACTGAAACCCCTGACACCATTGACACCGTTTTTTGGTCCCTCAAAGCAAAATCTATCAACCAATGAGATTCTATATTCTGTATTTTGTGGTATCAAGCTTTATAAAAAAGGGGCCTTTCTCTCAGTGAGAAAGGTCTGTGATACATTTCATTAGGTGGAACCAAGGACCCTTTAATAAAATTCCATTGGCTTAGAGTTCTTGCCTCATTGGTTTTTCTTGCAAAGTGGGCAATTAAATCCTCACATACCTCAAGGAAAAAGATGGCAACAATTAAAAGAGCAACTTAGAGTAGCATAAAGAATGCTATATCATCAGTCTGAAATCTCCTTGGACTACTTACTATTCATCTTTTGTACCTGAAGAGGATCAATGACATAATGATGTTGGGGTCAAGTTCCAATGTGTTCCATTGTGTCTGATCAGTTCAATAGGAGCTCAGAAGTCTCGACTATAAGTTGGAACAAATAAATAGTTCATTTGAACATTTGGGATGGAGTTGTCCCTGGGCAAGCCACTGAAAGTTTTTATGCCTCCATTTTCTCATGAAATAGTCTTTCTTTTCAAACTTAGGGATGGACTCCTCTGAATTTCATCATGTTCCTTCACTAGAGACTCTCCCTTCTCCCCCTTCTGGCTTCTTTTTATGTGTTACTCCCCTCATTAGATTGCAAAATCCTTGAGGTCAGGAATAGGCTTTTATCTCTGTTTTCTTGGCACAGTACCTGATACATAACAGATCCTTGCCAGCACTGAGCAACCAGACACGGACTACAGATTTACAGATTTCCCAACAACTCAAACAGGAAACTAGATGGGATACTCACTGAAAGATTCCCTCCATTTTTGTTCTTAGTAGGAGATCACAAGACTTTTTTGCCCTAGGAAGATTAGCTATATCTTTGTCAAATTCCTGGGAGAGAGGCTGGAAAAACTGCCATGTATTTGGCAAACCACGATATGGGAAGGGTCACACAACCCAAGTCTATGTCTGCATCAGAATGGATTTCCGATCTCTGTTCCCATTGACAGGTAATCATTAGTGGAAAGTATTAGCACATTTAGGCAGTTTAGTTCACTATAATCTAGTCATTAGGAGCCATGGAAGTCTGAGACTGCAGGATGTATGGAGAGAGCATAGAGTTGGGGACTTTGCCTTTTTTTTAGACTGGTTCTTGGATCAGCAGAGCAGGCTAATTAACCTTTTAATCTTGTCAGAATGGGAAAATACAAGCTCACCTCCAAGATGCTATGAAGGTTAATTATTTCACATTTCAACATACCTCTGAGAAGACTTGGTGCTGTTTCATTATTGTCTAGTCATTCTTTCTCCTTCCCCTTTTTGCATTATGGGGGAGAACTGATAAGGAATTTGCATTCATTTGAATTAGCTTTGAGAGTAAGACCTTGTCTAAAATTACCCAGAAGGCTTGATTTAAAAAAAATAAACAACAAAAAAAAACAAACAAGAAGGCAAAGTATGGAGGTCTATCTTTTTCAGTCTATCTTTTTGTCACTGAGCTGAAAACTCAAGTAATGTAGCTTTTGTATTTAAAGCAACCATACATTGTTTTAGCCTCACAATAACTCCTCAGGGGAGGTAAAAACTATTGGTATGATCAGATCCATTTTACAGAATAGGAAACTGAACTTTAGAGAGGTTAATTACTGACCTGTGTTTACAAAAGTACTACAGTCAGAAATGATATTTGAGCTAAGTCTTCCAGACTTGGAATTTTATCATTTGATCTAGCAAACCATTTTGTCTTTGGAACAGAGCTAGGGCCTGTTGAACTTCTAGGCATTTTTTACATGTTGCTTGTCCCTTTAGAATGTGGGCTCCTTGAAGAGATTATGGTTTTGCCAATTTTTTTGCATCCCAAGTACTTAGCAGTCCCTGGGACATGTTAAGCATTAAATAAATTCTTTTTGCCTTATAACTGATTAGCTAAATAGTATTAACTAGTTACTGAGGACCTTTTCTTGTTATTATAGTTTTCAGTATTAATACAGACATGCAAATAGACATGTCCTAAGTTTTATATTGCCTTTAGAAAGTATAAATATTTCATGTCTTACTTTAATTCTTGTCTATTCAACAGACAATTGAATTCCTCATCAAGCAACACTCTCCTGGTTGTATGTACAAGGTGCCATCCATTTTCCTTTACTTTCCAGCTTTCTTCTCAGACTCGGAATGTTTATGATTTCTCCTCTTCAATTTATCGTCAGTATCATAGGCCACGACAGCTAGTCATACCTCTTCCTACAGTGGTCAATAGGGGGAGGCCAAGCTCAAAACCTTGTATCACAATTCCACTCAGACATACACTCAGCCCTACCTGAAACACACTTCATTGTCTTTTATGTCCCTAAAACAATTAGTGTTTTGTCCAAATGAGTCCAAACAATTTATCTAAAGCACGGACTAGGGATAGACAAGGCAGACAGGTGCTCGAGACTCAAAATTCAAGGAATGAATCAATGAGAAACATTGTTTAGCATTATTTTAAATAAATGCATATTTTTTAAAGCCAGAAAATGTCCCTCTCCATGACACACAGGAACTCATGTATCAAATGTTACTGGGAAAGCTCAAAGCTTCCAAATGACAGCAAAGTTGAAGTGGAATAATTTTGAAGGTTTCCCTCAAATGGACCTCATACCCCTTCACTTTACAGATGAGAAAACTGAGACCCTGAAAGATTGAATTGTATTGCCTAAGGTTAAGTAGCAGGTTAGGTATTCAAACTCAAATCTTCTAATACTAGGTCTAGTGATTTTCTACTATCATATACAATTTCCCTTTGTCTTTGTATGTTTTAAATTGGAATTGCCATGAGAGATTTCTTCAAATTCACTGTAAATCAAAAGTAGGACCTTTTGTCAGATATCTGATTATAATTTGTGGGAAACTTTTCAAAAGGAATAACCCAAGAGAGAGATAAAAAGCACTGGATGGAAGGGGAAAATCAGTGATTAGCTTTCATAGTAATTCTTATTCCACTATGAAGCCACAAGAGGGCAGATGAAGATTACCAAAAATTACATAGAATTCAGCCACTCCTTTAGAATCAGTAAAATTAGAGTAAATCGACTTTTCCCATTCAAAATCATTCTAATTTCTTTATTATTATTATTATTGACAAAAATAATAATAAACACCATTCCACATGACATGATTTGATTCATGGTTAGTAAGCATTATGGTTTTCATGGGAGAGTGCTTACAATTTCTGTTTTAAATAGAAAATCATTCATTCGTTCACTAATTGTTAAGCACTTAGGATACACAATGCACTTCACTGGGGAAGGATTGTGGGGAGAATACAAAAAAAATACATAAAATATGGATGGACTCTGCTTCTGGTCGTTGGCCAGTCTATCCATCAAGAGGGAGTCCAAAATTTGTCTACTTTGTGGAAGATGAGATGAATAAGATACAGTCTTATAGTTTATAGTTTTATAGTTTTGTTAAAGAAAACAAGATGTGTACCTAGAAATATCCCTATCAATTGCCTAAAATTGTCCTTTACTGATTTTCCGAAAAGATTTGTAGGTCTGATTCAGGAGTTTCAATCTCCCACAGACCTTGAAATTAGTCTCCATTTATAAAATTTTTTCCTTCTCTAACTTTAGTGACATTGTCCAGTGTATCACAGGGAAGCTAGAAGGAGGTTAGAGAAGTTAAAAATAGCTTTGGAGCTGAGCAACTATCCTAGTGACAATGGAAAAGAGTGAAGTTTTTTTTCCCCATTAGTTCGTATCCCATGAAGTCTGGTTTCTCCCTTTTAGTATTTGCCAGAAGAGCTTCTTCTGGCTTTAGAAGAGAAGAAGCAAGAGGAGTGTTAGGGTGTGCCCTCTCTGGGTGATTTCTGAAGGGTTGGAAGACTGGCATGGGATAAAGCAGAAGGAGGTCGGGACCTTTTTTATTAGTAGAAAACATCATGGAGGGGCTAACAAATCAACCAAAGTTTTTACATAAGGGGATAATCAAAAGGGATGGGGAAGAACTATGTCAGAAAGTAGGTTAGTTTTTGGAGGGTGGGGCAATGGCCAAAATGTGGATATAGAAGGGAAAATAATTATATTGTCAGAGCTATCTGCAAACTTCTTTATTCTTTTTTTGACCCCCTGCGAATCCTTCTTCTCTTCTTCTCAATCAATTCTTCTTTAATCCCAGGCAAGGGATATGACATTCAAGGGGGGAGGTGGGTGACAGGATTTCACCTGTTGAGAAAAACAGATTTCCCAAAAGCTTTTCTTTCACAAGTACATCCTGGTGTACAAGCCCATGTTCTCCTCTTCTTCCCACACTCATTCTGGTTTCCAAGGAAATAAAAATTAGTCCTTGATGTTTCTGTCAGTCAGCATTTATTAAGTGCCTTCTAGGTACTAGGCACTGTGATAAACATCAAATGTATAAACATGAAAGGCAGTACTTGAACTCAGGGAGCTAACAATCTCATGAGGAAAAATAGCACACAAAAAAGAAGTCAAGAAGAAAATGAGGAGAGAGGAAGCACCTAGTGCAGGTATATGTTGGAGAAAGTTCAAAGGAGACCAGCCTATTGGAAATGAAAATTAGCAAGCATGGCTTTGACCACCCACTGACCCCCATAGTACTGATGTAGCCTGCTGTCAGCCAAAACAGCCTCATTTCCAGATTTGGTGGATAAATCCTTTCAAAATACCCAGGACCTTCTCTTATTTCCAACCTGTTTAGGTGGACAACCTTATCATAGAGTCATTGATTTAGAGTTGGAAGGTATCTTAAATGTCCCTGAGATGCCCTCTCCACGCCCTCTTACATTCTCCATCAGTGAAGAAAACTGAGGTTGATTGTGACTTTACCCAAAGTTACACAGCTAGGAAGTATCTGAGATAGGCAGGTTTTCCTGACTCCAACCTTTGTGTCCTATCCCTTTTAATGATGCTGCCGAAAATGTAAAGAATGGAATTTTCAGTGAGTTTTTTTCTACCTTCTTAGTAGGTTAGGAAAATAGTCATTGGGGAAAGGAGAAATGGTTGGTATTGAAAGCTGTAGGGGAAGCTCTGTGACAGCTTATGAATTATATCTTCAAAGAAGCAGGAAGTTGGAGTGGGCAGACCAATTACTGCCTTAAAATAAAATAGTGCCAACAGGTTGCATGTTGTTGGTATGCGCCTGAATTTTAATGTTTATAAATAGACCTGAAAAATCCTGGAATTAAAAGTACACCTTTTGACACCCCTGAAATAAACTGGACACAAAGGGCTTTTGGGAGGAAAGCATGAAGAATAAATAGGAACAGCCAGTGTGTCACACTCTATAATTTTGGCTTGGCAGAGACTATAGTCAAAAGCCTGCTTGCAGCATGGCAGAGGGATGCTTCAAAGTGACTTTAATAACTCTCTTCTTTGGTAATTTGCAAAAGTTGGCTAGATTTTTGTGTTTGTTTTTAAGATGTATGGTCTTTGGAGGGAGGTCTGTGACAGCATAGACACGAATATCCAAGATCATAGCTTGAGAAAGCAAGACTGAAATGTAGCTCTTTTGTCTTTCAACTGGAAGGGAAGAACCATTGCTTTTTTCTGGCTCCCTTTCCCTCTCTTCTTCTTTAGATATGATGAGAAAATGGAGAAACAAAGGGGTTCCTTCCATCTGTCTTGGCTTTCACAAATGGACTGCAACACTCCCCACCCTTTCCTGAGAAATTAGAGCATCAATATTGCCTCAGTTCTATGCACATATCTCTAACATGAGGGGATTCATTATCTTTTGCCTCATTCAATTCTTGTGTTAAAAACTGGGGATGCTCTTAATGGGAACAAATGTTCTAACCCAGGAAAAATGATATACAGGAGACATTTTATTGCTTGGGATCCAAAGTATGCCTGACTAATGCAACTCACCCAGAAATGCCAAATAATGTATACATTGGGAGTAGAGTGTACTCAGTCTTTCCAAAGGCTGGTTCACTTAAATTTTTTTTTTTACATCCTCATTTTCTGAGGAGGATTCTGTAAGTAGTTTTTAATCTCACAAATTAATTTAAGAGAGAGGGCAAAGTTAGGAGTAGATACATAAATGGGGGGAAATCAAACCTTATGAAATCCCCAAACTCAGGCTGATTGAACAGATGCAAATGCTCACTATCTCCTCCTCCACACAGCTTTTAGAAGAACCTTCAGTGAAGGGTGAGCAGGGGAGATGAAATCGGGCTATTTGGCTTGCTCTGTACAAGGCTGTCTTATTTAGCAGGGATTTACCGAAAGCTGGAATGAATTCATCATTGGTTAAAAGCTGAAAGAGACCTTAGGGGTCATTTGTGCAGCTCCTTAATTTTAAAGAGAAGGAAACAGGCCCAGAGACAAGGTGATTTGCCCAATGTCATACAGGTAACAAGAGCAGAGCCAGAAATTGACCTCAATGTCTAGGGTCCAAATCAAATCGTCTGTTTATTATATAGTCAGATCCCAGCAGGATAAACACAAAGTGCACAGTGCTGCTTTTGATTACATGGATTGTTTGTTTTTTTAAAATAAACTCTTAGGCTCAATACATCTATTCTGGACTAATGTGTGTATATGGGTTTGCTTTATTTATTTATTTATTTTCAAGAATGAACATTTTAAATTTGCAACTGTGCTCCCCATCCAGACCAGGTGACAACAGTGACAACGGGGTATTTGGGACAATTAAAACTCACGCACAATTGGGTTCCTGTTTCCTCAAAAAAGTTTGGAAAGTACTTGCCTAGAGTTTCAGTGAGAGGTTGATTTAGAATCAGCAAGATCTAGGGATAAGTCTATTTCCCCAGCACTCTACACAATGTTTTGCATACAGTAAGTGCTTTATTCATTCATCTGAGACTGCCACTTAACAGCTGGGTGAACTTGGATAAATCACTTAAACTCAGTGAACCTTAATTTCCTCATCTATCACATGAAAGTGTGCTGAAATGGAAAAGAGCATTGATTTTGGAGTCAGGAGACCTGACTTTGAATTCTGGCTGTGAGGTCTTTCTAAATTATTTGACATCCAACTGCCTGACTTTGCTCTTTTGCTTGTAAGCCATGCTCTAATGCTCCGACTCTGGGCTTACACAGATTGGATTTGGAGCTTGGGAGCTTCTCCATGTTTCCACCTCCAGAGTTTAGGGCCTGAGAATATAGATTGATTGTAACTTTTGTGTGTGTCTCCACAGATGTCAGAAAAGGGTCCCTAGATAGGGGCATTCGAGGTAGTAATGACATAGGAAAGTTTTGGGGGTTGTTTTTTTTTACCCAGCAGAAAACATAAAATGAGCTTCCATTTCATAACTATACAATGACTGTACAATTTTCATTTGTCTCTGATGAGTTCCACCTTCCCTCCAGGCCTATATAATTCTCTAAGCTAGTAGGATTTGAAAACTCCCTCAAAAAGAAGCCAAATTAGGAGTTGGTAGAGAGACAAGTTTCTTTCCCTCTGAGCTCTGCTGTTTGAGTAGGGTATGGAGGAAGCAAAGGTGAATTTTTAGGTTTTATTTCTCCAGATCATGGCTCTATCCTTTGCTGTACCTTCAGCTTGAGACATGCTCATCTTTGATAAGGGAGCTCTTGCAATACCCCCTGAAGTTTGGAGATGCAAGAGCCATTCTTTGGCTCATGATCCCTTGCTGCCATTTCTTAGGATGAGAGATGTGAGCATTGTCTCTTTCTGAATCTGGGACATTTTGCTGTTCTTTGCTTCTGGCCCTGGCTACTGCCATCTGGGATTGGGGCAGGAATGGCTGGTCATTCACTCTCTGGGGGCTGTTCCAATGGGAAAACACCCCAATATAACATACTATATACCCTGGGACCAAACCCCTTTTCCAGAATTCTTTCCTAAGTTCAACTTTTTTTTTTTTTTTTTTTTTTTTTTTTTTTTTTTTTTTGATTACTTCAAAAAGGGTGGGAAAAGGGGGAAGGTACTAAACCAATTCTACAATGGATTCTCTTTTATAGGCCTGACAAAAAGGAGTATCTCTGATCCACAAAAGTGCAAGTCAGCCAATTCATCCATACAGTTTCTACAAACAAAATGTACAAAATACAAACAAAAGCTCCAAACAAAACTTGTTCACTCAGTAAAGTTATCAAGTGAGACTACAAGCAAAATGAAGTGAGAATATTAATTGATCCCTGAGGTCCCTTATAAATCTAAATATAAGATGATCCTGTGAAAATGAGATTTAATGCTACCTCCTATTGTTTAATTTGAGACAGTTAGATGGATCTGTGGAGAGAACTCTGGATCTAGGGTTCAAATTTAGCTTCAGATACTTACTAGCTGTGTGACTAGCAAATCACTTAATTTCAGCTTGCCTTAATCCATTGGAGGAAGAAATGACAAACCATTTTAGTATCCTTGCTAAGAAAACCCCATGTACATCGGGGGTCACAAAGCCTCAGACATAACTGAAAACAATTATTTAATTTATCCTATTTAATGCCATCCTCTTCACAGGGAACTAGATAAGAGCAAAACATTTTCTTGACTGTGAAGTTGCTCCCACTCATGTAACCATTTTGTGGACGACTTCCTGGGGCCAGTGTTTTAATATCCCAAACCAGAGTAGACAAAATAGGACTTGGCAGGGGAAGGAGAATGTAATAAGCAAAAAAGGTGTGAAACAAAACCAGAAGCCCCCAAAAAAACGGTAGAAAGGAAATTACTTCCACTGAAAAAAGACAGGCATCCTGCTCTTTGTGCAGGGCCCAAAAAGGGATTCAGTAGCAGAATTGCCCCTTTTATATTATTGTTTTATTCTTGGGAAAGTACAAGACAAGGGGACTTGATCTACATCCTGGCTCTTTGGGATATTAACTATGGAACCTCTATGAAGTCATTTAATTTCTTTGGACCTCAATTTTCTTGTTCTAATTTTCTTATTATCCCCTTATGAGGTCGTAACCCACCGTTTAAGAAGCTGGGACCTAGAAGGTATCCAGAATCCTTTCTGGCTCTGAAAAATATGAACTATTTGTCTTCCAGTTCTATAAGTAAGTGCCTTTATTAAGCCTCTGCTATTCTATTCCTTAAGGAAGTTTCTGCCTCAAAATTATTTATTAGAAACAATAGACCATTTGTGATGTGATGCAGCAATGGGAAAAAGGGAGCTGGGAAAGTGGAAAAAGTGGGAAAATCTTGTCCCGACTGCCCACTTTGGTGTAAGCCCACCATTTTATATCTGCAAGTGAATCTCCTTAACTAACCCTGCAAGCACCTGAGGGAGGTACTTTGCTGTATATGGCTACACCACCACGAAACCCTACAGGAGAAGCTTGCTATTTCTCTGCTCTAACCCTAACTTGGACGTCCAATCTACACATCTGCACTCCTAGTCTTGGCAGGCACCTATTCTTCCTGAAATACTGGGGCGCCCTGAATATTTACCATCCCTTTGTTCAAATAGGCAGCCTTGCTGGGGCTGGCGGGGATGTGAAGCTTCACATCTGGAAACTATCCTTTCTCTTGGCCCGAGCATCATGGCTTAGGAGTGCTATTGTTTCAGGTACGCCCCCACCCTGCCCATAATCCAAACACATGTGTCCCAGGCAGGAGACTGGAGTGCACAAGTCAGCTGGAGAGCCAGCAGCATCCTTTGGAAAGGGGTCATAGTATTACAAACTGGGCTCTGTTGAGAGTAGGGGTCCCTAAGATTCGCTGGCCACCCCCTCCACCTCCACCTCCTTTCCCCCTCATCTTAACTCTTGGAATTATCCTCCCCAGTGCTCAGGTGGTGTTGCTCTCCTGAACCCAATCTTGTGTGCACCCCACCCTTCACCCCCACCCCAGTCTGGCTCGCTGAAAAAAATGGTTGCCCAGTGTCTGGGACAGAGTCTCATTGTCCGGGATGTTATTTACAAGAATTATGTGGAAGGAGCATGACGCCATGTCCTTTCTCTAACACAAAGCTCTATATTCATCTAGCCCAATAAAGTATTTGAAAGAAAATAGTCCATTGCATAGCGTAATATGTGGAGCACTCTCACCCCAAAAGGCAAATTATTTTCTGGATTAGAATAGTAGCCCACGTGAACTCTTCAGGTAAAGAAATAATTTATTTTCTTTAAACTTAAGCACATCACTCTATTTTCCCTGCCAATGAAGCAGCACTAACTAGAGAGTAATTCACTAATGGGGAAGTAGGTAGTATTTTCAGTAATGAGCCCATGGGGTGAATCTGAATCAGTACTTAAAATTCACAGCAGGGAAGCCTACCACCTGCTGGCTGTTATCTTGCCCGACTTCTATTCCCCCAATGGTTAGCGTTGCCTCCCCCTATAATTACTTTTTATACAGAATACTACATAGCATTATCAATGCATACTTTTTTCTTCCCAGGAAAATGCAAGCACATTGAAGGAAGGACTTATTTTATAGGATCAGAAATTTAGAGCTGATATGGACCTGAAGCCATCAGTCTAAGCCTCTTGCTGTTCTGAGGCCCAAGGGCCTATTTGTCTTATATATTTAGAGACCAACACATAGTAGGTACTTAATCTGTGATTGAGTAGAAATAGGATATCTTCTGATATACCTGTTCATCCCACTCTGGAAATGAAAGGGACACATTTGGATTCCTGGAGGATCAGGTTCCTTAGGCAAATAACTTAATTCGATGGGTGTCAGTTTTCTGACCCTAAAACCAGGAGATCAGATTAGATAGTTTTTCAATTCCTTTCCAATTTCAGGTCCTATTTTCTAAATTTCAAGGGATCTGAAGCTGCCTCTTGACCTTTTAAGAAGAGTGTTTTCTCAGTGAAAGTCATTCCTGAAAAATACACATTAAGATAACCAATACACAAGCGCCACTTTGGTCCCAAGGATGTCACAGGTCACAGAAGCATAACCGGCGCTCCTATAGATGGTCTCCCTCAGCTTCACCACTGAATAGTCAGCCCAGTGTCCACCGTGCAGATATCGGTGACCAGCTCTGCCCCAAGGAGCATTCCGGCCTCAGGGATAGATGTGGAGCCGCTGGGAGTGGGGAAGACCAAAGCCGGGCAGGGCAACAACTGACCGGCTCCATGCAGTACCCAGCGGGCAGCTGTTGTTCTGGAGGCCCAGCTCAGCCAGCTAGGAAACCATTCGAGGCTCAGCCCTGGGGAAAGTTAGGGGAGCCCCTCCATCTTCCCAGGCTGAAGAAGTCAGTGGAGGTGCTCTGTGCAGAAGCAACACAAATCAGCACCAGAAGGCTGAGGCTCATCTCGGCTGGCTGCAGGAGACCTGGAAAACCTCAGAGAAACAGGAAAGGGTTTAGCAAGATCTGTCTGGAAAGCAGCTGGAACAAGTGGCTATCCTACTTCTTCTCTGCCTCCCACCTAATTACTAACAGTTTTATATTTATCATAAAGCAATTTTATACACACACACACACACACACACACACACACAATGCTATATACAAATACCAAAGCAGAACAATGACACTGATTTATAAAATAAAACAAAAATAAATGTATTTATAGTATTGATTAAAAAAAAAACGATTTGGATGGTGCTTTAAAGTTTGCAAAGCCCTTCAGGTGATCCTTACTACGCCTAATGAGGTCTGTGTGATTATTATTTCTACTTTGCAGATGAGGAAACTGAGTTAGAGATTTAGTGAATGGCACAGGGTCACAAGTTTAGTGCCTGAGATAAGATTTGAATTTATCTTTCTCCTTTCAGATCTAATTCTCTAGATACTAGGCCGGCTCGTATTTAACAAATGAGGGCTTAGAAAAGTGAAGTGAAACAGCTTCATTTTCAAATGTCTTTTTGTTAATGTTAAAACTACCAGTTTAAAAGAGCATAACACATCTCTCTAGAAAACAACCTCCAAAGTTTTCTTACATAGGAAGCCATTGAGTCCAAAATATAATTTTTACAGTCACTTCATTATCTCAATAAATACCAATGATCCCCATCATCTCCAGGAACAAATATCAATTCTTTGGCTTTCAAAGCCTTTTATAACCAGGCCCCACCTCTACCTTTCCAGCCTTTCTTACACTTTATATTATTCCCCTCCCTTCAACTTGTTCTGAGATACAATTACACTGGCCCTCTGAACCTCGTCTTGCTGCTACCGTTTGCTGGTATTCTGTAGAACTGCAGCCTCTATTTGGGTCACAGCCAGCAGAAGCCTTCAGGCTTTTGTTAAATCTGCCTTTTGATCACCTTTGATTTTGCCTGGGCTGCATTTCCTGAGCTCTACTTGCTCTGTGACTTAGAATAAAAACTTCCTTTCAATTCTTTTCTATTCCATGATGCTAATTATGGTCCATGCAAATCACCTTAGCCGGGGAAGGGAGGAGGGAAGGAAAAAAGAGGGAATAGATATTTATATACTGTCTGCTATGTACTAGGGCATATGCTAAGCATTTGATTCTTACCACAATTCTTTTGGATAGGTAGTCGTTATCCCATTTTACAGTTGAGGAAACTAAGGCAAATAGATATTAAATGGTTGCTCTTGTGACTCACTGGATTTAACCTAAGTGATTTAACTTTGCAATGATGTAATAAGACTTTTCAGAAATGGGTTCATACTGAATGTATGATAGTAAATTATGTATAAAATTGCCAAATTGTATTTTCAACAAGCTACTTGATTTAATTACACTAAGACATTAAGAAATAAATCTATTCTACCCTCAATGGTACTGAGTTTGCATGTTTATTAATTTATTCCACTAAAAGCTCTCTAGGCAAATAAAGTGTCATCTATTTATTCATTATTCTACCACCAGTTATTTTTTGATTGGGTTTTGGGTTGATTTTTTTCCCAACATGTATTGCCAAGAGAGTTTAAGGACTCAGAAGGTCTGGAATAAAGCCTAGATGTATGATGTAAGCCCATTTTTTTGCTTTGCCTCATGACGTGAGTTGACATTCAGGAAGATGAGGGATAGCCTCATTAACTCTCTTACATATGTGGGTAGGAAGTTGTATGTAAATGCACAAGACCAGAATGTAAAGAAAGCACAGAATAAAGCCAAGGCTCCAAGAATGGGGAGTTGGAGGAAATATTTTGAATGTAGATCCCCTGTACATTTCCAAGAAGCTTTCCCACAACTTTTGTTATGGTCTTATATCATGTTCCTTCCACACTCAGTATTCATGCAAGATTATGACATATGACAATATTTATTTGCTTTTGTTCTACAGTTATTTTGCATGTGAATATGTTTGCTCCTTAAATGATGTGTGAATTCCTTGTGTTCATTAGACATTGTTTTTTACTTCTTTTATATCTACCAACATAGCACCTCACATGCTACAGAAAGACACCTTGTATTGTGGAAGGTGAGTCACAATGTGGTGTAGTGGGCAGAGAGCAAATCTCAGAAGCAGAAAAACTTGGGTTCAAGTCTTGCCTTGGACACAACCTAGCTGGTGATCCAAGGCAGTTTACATGACTTATCAAGGCTCTGTTGAAAGGCTTACCCCATTATAAAGCAAGTGCTGATCTGCTGTGAGATGGAATTTCTTCACCCATAATTCCCTGCACCAGTGAAATTATAAGTCTAACCTAAATTAAGAAAACAAAATTAGAATTCACATTGGAAATACTGGTGAGATTGCCATAGCCAAATCTGTTGAGGGCCAGCATTCTTCATGGTTAAAAGTTACCAGTAGAACATCTAACAAGCTACATCCCCTTATACAGATACCGTGTTTCCCCGATAATAAGACACTGTCTTATTATTTTTTGGGGACTAAAAAACACCAGAGGGCTTATTTTCAGGGGAGGGCTTATTTTATCCTCCATCATGCCCCTTTTATCCTCCATCATGCCCATTTTAGCCTCCATCATGCCCCTTTTATCCTCCATCATGCCCATTTTAGCCTCCATCATGCCCCTTTTAGCCTCCATCATGCCCCCTGAGTGCTTATTTTATTCTCCATCGCTTACTGAACTTACCGAGTTTTTAGATGGTCCTGTCTCAGCTCTACTCCGCGGCGCTGCTCTCAGTAGCGCCAGCAAGCAAATCACCAGGGAAGAAGAGGATGACGCGCTCACTGCTGCAGCTCTGATTGGATGCAGCTCGGAGCGCGACGTGCGTTTCACCCGGGAGGGGAGGGCGGCGCTGCTTACTGAAGGTACCGCTACGCAGCATATAGCGCAGGGGATCACCATGATGACCGTTTTCATAGTAAGTTCGATAGGGCTTATTTTCGGGGGAGGGCTTATTTTAGCGGAATATTAAAGAGTATGTGGGTGTCTTATTTTCAGGATAGGTCTTATTATCGGGGAAACACGGTATAATTTTGCTTAAGTTAGAGGCATTTAAGGGGGAGCAATTAACTAATCAATAAACATTTACCAAGCGGCTATTATAAGGTAAGTGCTATATTAAACACTGGGACAAAAAAAAGAAGCAACAGCCAGCCCCTGCCCTCAAGAAGCTTACTATCTAATGAATCATCAAACATATGGATCATAAGGGAATTAAAAATATATAAACCTATGACAAATGGCTTCCATATAATAAAAATAAAATTCTTAACATGAATCCTAAAAATGCAGAACACCATGATTTCTCAAAGGATCTTGGCCTATTCATTTTTTCCCTCTTGGGGATTGGAGAAAAATATTGTTTCTAGTGTATTTCAAGTTCTAGGGGATCTGAAACTACTGCGCTTTTTGTATTATCTGGATTACCTTGTGATTCATAATTTAAATACATCCAAATAACTCCTGAAGGCAGTTCTGGGCTGAAATTCAAGTCAATTCAATTCAACAAGAATGTATGAAATATTATCTATGGGTCAGACTGTGCTAGGTTATTAGTGATAAAAGGTAAAAATCAAAAAAAAAATTTCTTCCATCAAGGAAAATATATTTAATTTCTAGGAAACAACTTGAATATAGCTATATAGACTATACACATACCAGTTATAGACATATAAGTCATATACATATATGTATGTGCATATATAAATATATACCAGAAATATCTGAAAGACACATGTGTATATGTAAAACACACATACTCACGTGTATAATATACACATACAAAATAATATGAAGTATTACTGGGGTACAACTGAGAAAATCAGAAAAAGCCTCTGAGGAGGTGATACTTAAACTAAATCTTAGAGGGAGCTGGAGATTCCAAGAAACAGAGAAGTTGACAAAAAAGAAGCAAAGATGATAATTTATATAGTATGGAGCGACTTTTCCTCATATCATAATAAATCAGGAAGTACTGATATCCAATTAAAGGTAATTTGGCAATATAGAATTTGGACCCAGAAGAATCATTAATAGCAGTAAAATTATACTATTGGTCACTAGAATCACTGTGATTCTGTCTGGTATTTCCCTATGTACTTCAACAAGGGATGCCATTTTGCTTTAGCCATTGGGCTGATCAAACATCTTACCAGAGAAGTTAGTGATAGAGATAATGCCTTGTAGTGAGGAAGAACCAAGTCTAGGTCTCTTCTCCGGCATATGCTGTCTGAATGACCATGAGCCCATGCTTAACTTCTTAGTGTCTCCAGACAACTCAAGTGTATGAGCCTGGAAATTTTAGAGCAAGTGGTATTCTACATTAGCAAAGGTAGTTGGTTAATAAGCTCGCCGTCTATGGATGGAATCACTGATTTCCCTCCTCTGACAAAATCCTACCGCTAAATTTGTACCTCTGTTCATATCCCATAGTTCAGACAGTTCAACTATTTTCACATACCCTATAGACTTACATAACACTTGTATTTTTATTTTAGAAATGCATTTTTAAACATTTTCTTTTTCTAAATCATATAAAAACAGGGAAGTATAGTAGGATTCACCAAGGAACATGGAAGACTAGGGATCACATGCTGCCTTGCAAATATACTAGTTGTGGGACACTAGGTAAGACACTTCTTAGTGTTCCCAGTCAACTAAAAATGTGAAATACAGAAGACTTACAAATCTGCTTTGAGGAAAAGAATTTCAACACTGGGAGTTCCCTCTGAGATGAAATCATAGTTTCAGAACCCTGCTCCCATTCCCTCCAAAAGGTCATCTGTCTTTTTTAATTCAGGATGAATGCGATGATACTATGCATTCTGTATAATTCTACCTTTTCAATCAATAAACATTGATTAAGCGCCTACTACTTGTGACGCTGATGTTTCAGTTTCTGTTCACAAACAGCTGTCCTGGCATAATGGTTGGACTCCTATTTCTGGATTGGCAAACTCAACATTTTAAAATATGATTATTCCATGAGTAAATATGTTACACAAACCAGAGACAGCTGAAGACTCTATCAACTGGTTCAGACTGAGAACAGATGTGACAGTGTTTCTATTTCAAAAGGACAGATTGACAATTAATTATGCATGGTGAAAAATGAAAGGCGTAAGTTTTCAGAAGTTAAATCCAAAAGCTTTTTATTAATAAATCTGTGAGCTGTTTTACCTCTTAGAACTGTGAAGATGATAAAAGTAATCCTGTTTCTGAAGTATTCTGCCTAGACTCTATGTCAATGATGAAAACTGGGAACATGGTGTGAAATGTTCCTCTAACTTTACTAATGAGCCACACAATTATAGGCCTTAAAAAATGGGGGCAAGCAGGCCAGCGAGGAACAACTACCCAGTCTGCATTAGAATAAAGTCCTCTTACTGAGGAGAAAGTTTTCTGTTAAAAGGGAAAATACTAAAAAAAAAAAAAAGCCTAGAATAAGTAATAAATATCTTAACTGCATTGGAATAAGCTATAGTAACAGGGGACTGGCCAAGGAGAATCTACTTTTGGGAGCAAGTTCAGAGGCCCCAGATAAATGGTTGGTGAGTATACTTCTGGACAGAGGTAATAGAGGGTCCTGTTCCCCTCTTAGAAAACATGCACAGGTGTTCTGTGATACACACTGTGTGCCTAGTTGATCTAAGTTAGAACTGGGTGTGTGTACAAAAGATTTCTATGGGAGCAACTCAATCTTTCCTGGTAGTAAGGGAGGCAAGAATTTTTGTAAGACCAGGTGGGAAGAGAGGGAGGAAGGGAGGAAGAGGAAAGGAAGAGAGAAATAGAGAGATAGACAGAAACAGGAGCAGAGAGTGACAGAAATTTCCCCGCTTGAATCAATATGAAACCATGAACTCGTAGTCTTCAGCTTCTACTTCTATTGCACTTAATTTTTTTCTGCTCTTAGGTAAAAGGTAATTGAAAATGGCTGCAATCTTGTAATGCTTGAAAGGTAAGAAACACATATGGGAGTTCTCTGGTATTTAAAGCTTAATTCTAAGCATTGAAAAATGAGTTTTGTAATGTAACTATAAAGCACGATGGGCCCATTCTTGAGTAACTTTCTAATTCTTCATAATTAGTGGGGGCTTAGATTTAGACAGGTAGCTCTATTCTATGACCTGTCTACCTTCATATGTCTTCTATAGCCCACTCGGAATCAATGCATGCTTCATTGGTTCTTGTTGGGGCAGAGTATCCAAATATGGGAGGATAGAAGGATGAGCCTACTTAGTGGAGTTTACTGCCATCCAAATACATGATTCACAGATCTCAAACTGAAAAGTAAATTTTAGAGAATCTCAACTTTTCACAATAGAATTACAAGTGAGGAATTGGGTTGAAGAGTATCATATTAAGGAAATATAAAACAGAGCCCTCAAGGGTGTATCATATTAAAATAAGAGAGGGAAGAATATGTCTGTGATGCTTCTTAAATTTCCTGACAGTCAACCTCGATTCTCAAACTTTGTCATCCTCTCCCTCCTCCTCCTCTTCATCATCATCATCATCATCTCTACCATCACTACCACCTCCAACCTGTTGGAATTTGAGGAGAAATAAAGCATGGATTAGTAGGAAGTGTACTTCCTGGTTCAAAGAACACATCTGGTGCTTATTACCTGTGTGGCCATAGGCAAATCATTTAGTGTCCCTGGGCTTCATTTCACTCCTCCATAAAATGAGGGGGTTGGACTATCGGGTGTCTGAGGTTCCTTCTAGTTCTATATTTAGGAAATGGGCCTATACTTAATGAGTACAGCCAGGCCTGATGTCATAACTCAGAAAGTTGCAGAAGCAATACTCTTGGTTCTCCTAATAAAGCTCTGAGGTTTATGCCCGTTCTCCCTTTTTCAGCACCTAAATTCGTGGGCATGTGGTGACTTTGGTATTATAGTTAGAATGGTCGCATCATAGATTGAGTTATCAGTCTGGATTTGGATGAAGACAAATCAGCTGTGGTTAAATAAATCCATGTTTGGTTCTAGTTTAAGCAGCTAGCACTTATAAGGTGGCTAAATAGTATATTTTATGAGCAGAATCAGGAGATCATTATACGCTACAACAATACTATACGAGGATCAATTCTGATGGACATGGCCCTCTTCGGCAATGAGAAGAACCAAACCAGTTCCATTTGTTCAATAATGAATAGAACCAGTCACACCCAGCGAAAGAACACTGGGAAATGAGTATAAACCACAACATAGCATTTACACTCTTTCTGTTATTGTTTGCTTGCATTTTTACTTTTCTTCTAAGGTTATTTTTACCTTCTTTCTAAATCTGATTTTTCTTGTGCAGTAAAATAACTGTATAAATGTGTATACATATATTGTATAACATATACTTTAACATTTAGCATTCATATATTAACATATTCTTTAACATATTCAACATGTATGGGGCTAACTGTCATCTAGGGGAAGGGGTGAGGGGAAGGAGGGAAAAAAGTAGGAACAGAAGTTTTTGCAAGGGTCAGTGGTGAAAAATTACCCATGCATATGTTCTGTCAATAAAAAGCTAAAATAAATAGTATATTTTATTTCAGCTTAAAAAAAAAAGAAAGAAAAATTTCAGAGGAAGATTTGGTGCAAATGCAAATCAAAGTGTGTAAGGATGGTGAAGGGTTCAGATAAGACAAAACTCCTTTCTTGCTGTCAGTCATGGAGTTCTAGGTCAACGAGAGGAATCATTTTCAATATTCTCTCTTTTCATTATCATTCCATTATTGGGCTTGTACAAATATTTTGTACTTAAATCTCAAAACACAGAACTCAGATCCCAACAAATACAAACCTGAAGAACATGTAACTTAGCAACCTTCTCCCCACCTCTCACCCCCCAGGTCACCTAATCTTAGCCAAATATTTTACATCAATCAACACAAAGACACACCTCTATTTGAGCACAAGTTAGAACACTTCCTGGGCCTGGTTTTTGGTGAGGTTTACCAGAAAGAGAGTTTAAGTATGGTGGGTGTGCCACAGGTACTCTTAAGACAATCTGTGAATGACGAACTGATGGTCTTCAGTACTGACAGTGAGGGATAAGTTGGGTGCATCTGGAGGAAAGAGAAGGAAAGGAGTTTGTCACGTTCAGGTACTGAAGTCTTCCCGAATTGTCTGGAAACCATAGCTAATGGCTTTTCACCATGGGAACATCTGGAATATAAGTACTTCTTGCATATTAAAAACCCTATTTATAGTTTTCTTTAAATGCTGGGAAAGGCAATTATGTAAAATACTGCTGTGTTATTAGACTCTTCAAAAAAAAAAATCTCCATGCTTGCAATTTCCTTTTCCAAAGCCTAAAAGCAATTCTGACTCTCCCTGATTCTGCCCTTGTCTATTTGGCAAGCACTGATTTACTTGATTTTACAGTATTTTATTTTTCCAAAGACATGTAAAGATAGTTTTCAACATTCATTTTTGTAAAACTTTATGTTTCAAATTTTTCTCCCGTCTTCCCTTGCCTCCTCCCTCAACAAGACAGCAAGCAATCTGATATAGGTTAAATATGTGCAATTCTTTTAAACATATTTCCATACCTGTCATGTTGTACAAGATGATTTACTTCCTTAATTCAGAAAAAACCCTAAGTTCAAGTCTGCTTGCTGATTCATGAAAACAAAATGACATTCATCAGGCCATAAGGATCATGGTCCTAGTTAACACCAGGCCCAAAGAAACCCAAAATATTTGTGGGGCTTCCACAAGCATTTGGAAAATCCTATGGTAATACAACTGAGAATATTTAGACCATAGGAAGAGGCCCCAGGCCCCCACTATGTAGCTGTAGTTTTTGAATCTCATCTCTAATAAATCAATGCCAAAGGCCATTCCAAAGGTGGTTAGCAACTACTAGAGTTTTAAATATTTGCACCTTTTAAAATATAAAGTTAAATTTGGCAGCAGCTCAGTTATGCAGCATTGTTCTCCTGGGTTATAATAAGGTTTCCTTTTTCTTTTCTTTTCTATTTTTGGAAATAGCCTTAAAACTGGAGACAGCAATATCAAACAAACCAACACTATGGTGAAAAGTCCCTGAGGAGCTCATATTTCTTGTCTTCAGGAAGTCTGATAACCACTTTATTGCAGCATCTTCCACGTCTCTCCTAAGGGTAGATAAGAGGCCAGAAAGGCAGGAGAAATTCACATGAATGGATTGGCGGACTGGGTCTCAGCTATGAACTCAGAAACCAAACATCATTCTTTGGCTTTGGAAGACAGGCTCAGGGATGGGGACTGGTAGAGATGGTGAAGGCATTAGTGGTATTTTTATTTGTACCTTACTTCTATAAATAAGTTGTAACTGTTAACTTAGGGATTTTTCCACGGTTGTGAATAATAAATGTAGAATTCTTTTTATGTCATAATGTTGTAGTTACTTGTTTTCAGTGTCTATAGCAGGGATTCTTAAATTGGGAATTTTAGAGGCTCCCTGAATTTGAATGGAAAAAAATTGTGGAATTGTGGATAATGGGGGGTTAACAGGAGCTGTATTCATATGCGCACAGGGCTATAAAACTGTGCATACCTTTTGATACATCATTAACACTAATAGGTTTGTATCCCAAAGAGATCATAAAACAGGAAAAGGACTCACACATATAAAATTATTTATAGTATCTCTTTTTGTGTTGGCAAAGAATTGGAAACTGAATGGATGTCTGTTGGTTGGGGAACAGTTGAATAAGTTGTCACATGTGAATGTGATGGAATGCTATTGTGCAATAAGAAAAATCTGGAAAGACTTATGTGAACTGATGCTGAGTGAAGTGAGCAGAACCAGAACACAGTAACAGCAAAACTATGTAATGATGAACTATGATATAAGTAAATATAACTTAATCTCAGCAATAGTGATCTGAGACAATTCCAAAATACTTAAGATGCAGAATGCTATCCACATCCAGATAAAGAGCTATGGAGTATGAATGGAGATTGAAACATGCTATTTTCACTTTTTAAAATTTTTGCTTTTTGTTTTTTCTTCCTTCCTTCCTTCCTTCCTTCCTTCCTTCCTTCCTTCCTTCCTTCCTTCCTTCCTTCCTTCCTTCCTTCCTTCCTTCCTTCCTTCCTTCCTTCCTTTTCTCTTCCTTCCTTCTCCGCCTCTTTTTCCTCTTCCTTCTCCTCCTCCTTCTCCTCATCCTCTTCCTCCTCTGTCTTTCTGTCTCTCTGTCTCTGTCTGTCTGTTTGTCTTTATCACTCCTTCTCTCTTCCTTTCTCCCTCCCTCCCTTCCAACATTTTTCTCATAATCTGTGAAGTACATAGCAAATCATTTTTGCCATCTTATAGCATGAGAATATCGAGGCAGAGACAAATTGTTTAGCTGATAAGTGTCATAGGCAGGAGCTAAACATTGAAATTCTGATTGGCTGGTCCAAGGGAACTAGAGAGAGGGATTAAACCTCTGGCCAAATGCTCTAGACAGCTCCTATTAAAAATGCCACCCCCCCTTTTTTTTCTTTTTTAAAGACAATCAACAAAATCTTGTGATGTTATTTTTTTCTTTATTTGCTTTTTTACATTTTAAATCTAAACTGTACATACTCACTTGCCTGATATTTATGCTTCTCCCATTCAGCCCCTCATTTTCTAAGACATTTACTGTTTTTTTTCTACAAGATCCTTAAAATTAAAAAGCCTCAATTTTTTAAAATAAAAAAAAACTTTCTTATTTAATTAACATCAGATTGATTGACATTCAGGAACTGTCATTTAATTTGGTCACAATCTTTTAAAATCATTTGATCCAAGTCCATGAGATGAAAACATCAGGGATCAAGGTCTTGCTATTTTATCTGAGAATCTCACCATTATAATATGGTTGTGCCATGACATAATGGATAGAGAGTTATCCTAAGAGTCTGGAAAACCTGAGTTTAATTCCTAGTTCTGACACACACTGGCTCTGTGATCCTGAGTAAGTCATTTAAGCTTTTGAGGTCCTACCTATTCATAAATCAATCAAAAAACATTTATTAAGTGCTTACTATGTGTCAGATCAATAAACATTTATTAAGTGCCTACTATGTGCCAGGCACTGTGCTAAGCATTAAGAATATAAAAGAATGCCTTCCCTCAAGGAATTTATAATCCAATGATTATGATCTACTCTTCTAGCTCTGTAATTTTCATTATACTTGTTGGCATACATTAATAAAGGAAGTTCTCAATACTGATGAAATCAGGAGGCCAAATTTTTTAAAAGTATATTTTTTTATCAGACTAATGAATTTGTCTTTTGCTCTCTATTGTTCTGTGACAGGAATACTGCTTAGGGGACCCAGATATAAAGTCCAGACTATGAAGATTCCGAATTGAAAGAGACTTTATATTTATTAGCAACCTCATTATTTTATAGATGAATCAAAAAGGTGAAATGTCATCATGTAAAGTCCCTGATCTATGGGTTCACAATGAAAATCACCCAGGTTATGTATTCCTTCCAGTGCTGGGGCAGGGCCTATATTCATGGCAAGGAGGCAAGATGCATGTGTGAATGTGTGTCTATGTGTGTCTATATATATATATATATATATATATATATTTATGTATGTGTATATGTACATATATGTGTGTATGATTACACATATCTATATGTATGTATATATTTGTGTGTATGTATGTATCTATCTGTGTGTATAGGTGTATGTATATGTATATATTATACATATCCATCTATTTGTTTATCTAAGCATACTAAATTGTAGCCTTTTGGGGGGAGGGAAGAAAAGGGGAAAAAAGAATAAGGTACAAAATGCACACCAGAAAACAAAAGAAAACCTACAAGGAAGCAAAGAAAAGATGAACACATAGTGTAGTATTTATTACATAGACTTTCTTGAAATCAAAAGTCATTGCTTTAAATTTTGAATCCTTTCATGTTCTGCTGTACACATGACAATTTTTTCTTTTCCTATTTTGTATTTCATTTTAAAATAAATAAATTAATGAAAAATCAGTTATGATTTATTTTTCCAGCCAGAGGAAATCTCTTACAGTGTGGGAGTTAAAATGACGCTGTCCCCAGACCTACCTCACTTTCGATATGTGTAATTTCTTGTCTGTCCTCTTGCTATGATGGCTGCCTTGTTGAGAGGTCTCTTGTTCTGTAACCTGTCAATTGGGAACATGTTTGAAAAGAGCAGGAATGCTTTTCCTTACTCTGTATTTTCACCTGCTAACGCCTATTCAGTTCAGGTTTCTATTTTAATACATTTTTCTTCTTTAAAAATTATTTTTATTGGTCCTTTTGAAGGTTTTACATAGCACTAATTTCCAAACATATCCCTTTTTGCAAATCAAATCATCTTTTGTGTCAAAAACTAAAAAAGAAAGGGGAAAAAACAGTTCAGCAAAAGTAGCCTATTAAGCAAATGAGTCTGACATTATATGGAATCCATCTTGTCTCTAACTTCTGAAATGAGGGAAGGAAGGGATATTTCTTCTTCTTCAGGGGCTAATTCAATACAGTTCACTCAACATTTATCATACACTTATGATGTGTCAGGCACTATACTAAGCTCTACAAATAATAGAAAGCAATGACTTCTCTCAAGAAGCCTACAATCTAAAAGGGGAGGCAGCACACAAAAAGAGGCAGGAAAGTGAGGTGGAAGTGGATGGTGAGGGAAAGAACATAAGATGTTATCTTGTTGAAACTCAATCAGGGAAGCAGATGCAAAGTATCCAAGTTTGTTTATTATAATTATATAGCACTCAGTTCTGGTTTTTGTACTTTCCATTTATATAGTTGTGGTCATTTTATTCCTGGTCTTTTTTGGGGTCTTCTTGAACTTTTCTAAATTCTTGTTCCAATGAACTGTTCGCCTTCTTATCCTAATTGCACTGATTTTGTTCATGGAAAAGCTTTTCAATTTAATGTAATAAAATTATCTGTTTTATCTTTTGTGATCTTCTCTATTCATTGTCAGAATAATACCCTTGTCAGAGTAAGGGAAGGCAAAGCTAATATAATATTCTTCTAAATTTCTGACATAATTTTTAATGGTTTCCATATGGTTTCCAGTTTATAACTAGACAGGATACCTTTTGACAGATTTGTAAAGCCAGGGCCAACCTTCCCTGGTTTCAGTAGGCATTTACTGAAAGTTTTGTGAAACTATAAACATTTCTGTGAATAGGAAGCCAAATTTTCTAAAATCATTCAGGCCTATGAGTGGTTTTTCCCTGCTAACTGTAATACTGCTGCTTCAGAAGCACCATTTGGGCCTGGTGGCCAAGAATTTAAATCTTGAATTCATGAGAAAACATTGGCTTAGGACAATGAATGCAACTCTCATTTTTAGCTCTATATCTTTGAATTACATGTCAAGACATTGTTTTCCTACATATATTTACTCAGAAAAAAAGAAAATTAAATAAAAAAAGACACAGAAGAGCCGTGGGAAGACTGATACAGGAGAAAGACACTCCTAATCCCGGTGATTGTTGTTAATGAAATAGAAAAATGCAGGTGTATGTAAGTGGAAGGAGGATTAAAAGACCATTTATACACCCATCACATAGAGGCATAGCAGTTAGTGGCTACCGCTGGAGAGGAACAAGAATGTACCACCAAAAGAGATAAGAAACTAGAAAATCCTAGAGCATGATTTTAATAGGTTCCTATACAAAAGGTTTAATTTCAGCTTGGACCACCCCAGTTCTTATTAGCTTGATCATGTTCTATTATAATAGATGGCATTGATTACAGGCTATTATAAGGGAATCTGCTTTTTCCATTAAAAAAATCACAAAAGACAAAAGGACTTATCATTTAGCTCAGGCTTAAAGCTTTTATAAAAACTTAATTATAGGCATAACTCAGGACATTGCTTCTCAATAATAGCACTAATGCATGATCACCAAAGTGTTATGGTCCTGTGAAAAGAGCTCTGACTTTGGAGTCAAGGAACCTGGTTTTTCCATTTGCTGCCTTTGAAACTTGACAAATCACTTAATACTCTGGGAATCTAAATTTGCTCACCTGTAAAAAGAGGAGGTTAGATTGGAAGACACAGTTTGGTGATAATGTACTAGTGACATTATTGGGAAGTGATGTTGGTTGTGATTGTGTCGTGTGGGTTATGGCTATCATTAGGTTTTTCTTTGTAAAGGGCTGGATTGAGTTGACTCTTTCAGCTTGAAATCTGTGGTCCCAAAGTTATATTCCAGTTGGTCACTAGAGACATAAATCACAGTCATAGACAGAACATCAGCTGAAAGTCAAAGTGCCTATTTACTTTCTATATATCATTTCTGTATGGAACTAACCTCCTCCTTGTTTCACATTGCTCTTTGTTTTTACAGAAGAAGTTAATGGTATTCGAAGATTCTTTTGTAATATTATGACAAATCAACATGAAGATAATCCTTAAAGTAATATTTAGAGGACTATGTGACTTATTACTTTTGCATATCAGAATTCCATAAGTATAGCAAAAAGAGATACTTCAGTGAGACAACATTTGTGGATATTCCCGAGGAATATTTGTGTGCTAGCTCATCCTCTTGACATTCATAATATAAATCAGCATATGGCCCTATACTGACCCCTGATACAGCTGCAAAAAGATTACTGCCCAGTGGAGAGGAATACACTAGTAAATACCAACACACAGTAGATACTCTTCATGTGGAGTCTTATCTGTCATTACAAAGAGTATCACTATCTCAGAGTTCATATAGAAATGCCACATTCCAGAAATGTAAGAACTTACCAGTCCCTAGGGATTTGGGGGTAAAAAAATCCATTCCATTCTTCAGTTACAAAACACTAATAGAAGATAAAAAATGTTGCCCATCCCTTCCAGCATGAAATCTGCGATCCTTTGATCCTATCTGAAAGTAAGTAAAAATTAAGCATATTGAAGCTGATTCATCCATGATTAAATAACCCCCTGGGAGGGACAGATGTAGTCTTGGTAATCTGTTCCACAGGGGTATAACTCAAACCATTACTTAAGTGGATTACCTAACAGTCAGGTCAGTGCAGAAGGAAAGGAGCTGTACTTGGTTATTTACAACTAGTTTGACTTCAGGCAGGTCCTTTCACCATCTTGTGCCTCATTTAGTGATCTGTAATGTTCCTTCTCTATGTAAATCCTCTGACCTTCTCTACCTCATCTGAAGGAGTTATCTTAAAGTGCTTGATTTACTTTGAGAAAAAATTTTTACTCACCATAATATAATCTCAAAAGTTCAGCAGATTTCATTCTATGATCCAATCATCCATAAAAAAGCCCATGGATTCAAATAGCTTTGCAGATGACCACTTATCTCCTTTCTTACAAAACTTGCATACAGTTAAACAAGTAATCAAGGCTTAAGATATTATTTTGTTGTCCCAGAGGGATAGTCATGAGACTAGTAAACAAGAAGTTCTCAGAGGAATATAATGCAAATGCAGCTTTAGTAGAATTGATTTTTTGCCTAAGGTAGCACTATGTGGTGACAAGGAGGACTAGGTTTAAATCCTGCCTCAGATACATCCTGACTGTGTGACCCTGAGCACGTCCTTTAGTCTCTTACTGCCCTAGGTCATTGTGTTGAACTCAATGTACCCCAAAATCATTTTGGGCCTCATTTTTACTTTTTAAGAAAATTTAATTTTATCTATGTTTTGCTGTATCTTTATTTATTTTGTTAAACATTTCCTGGATGAGGCAGGGAAAAGATGGTAGGGAGTGAATAGATCTTTGCCTGAGCTGTTCCTGGCTTCCCTCAGAGGAATACCAGATCAAGCCTCTGAACTGGTTTAGGAGCGACAGAACATACAAATATTTGGAGTGTAACAAATTTCCAGCAGAAGACATTTTGGAAGATCTTCATAAAAGGTTTGTTTCAATTGGACATGGCAGAGAGGGAGTAGGTAGCTGAGCACAAACATAGCACGAGGACTCAGGGCAGTGTGGCATCCACACACTGGGATAATCTACCAGGATAATTTACTAGTTCAAAATACAACAATGTTTGGCTATTCTGTCCTGGTTCAGAAGCCAGTGGATCAGCAGACTAACTGTGAAGCATCCAGTACAACAACAAAAGGCAAATGGTGAGACCCCGAACCCCAGAATAACTTGAGACTTGGCCAAGCCCACCAGCATCCAGGAAAGAAGTCAGCAACATCAGCCCCAGGATGAAGCTATTGTCACCTGTAGAAGCAGCTTAGTACAATCTCTCTTTTGCCCTAAGAGCAACTTCAACTTTTAAAAATGACCATAGATAGCTTTTATGGAGACAGAGAAGAACAGATCTCAAATCCTAAGAACACTAAAAGCAAATTGTCTCCAGATGAAATTTCAAAGGTTGATGTAAGTTGGTCTCCATCTCACAAGGCTCTTTTGGAATAATTCAAAAAGGATTTAAAAAGAGTTAGAAGAAAAATGGGGAAAGGAAATGAGAATGTTGCAGGAGAATTTGGAAAAGGAAACAAATTATTCGAAGAAAATTTTTAAAATAGATTTAGAGAAATGGAAAAAGTATATAATTCCTTATAAAATAGAATTTGTGAAATGGAAAAAGAAACCAATGAACAAAACAACTCATTTAAAAGTTCAATTGCTCAAATGCAAAGGAGACAAAAAAAGCTAATTGAAGAAAATAATTTCCTAAAAATTAGAATTGAACAAATGGAAATGACTCAATGAAACATCAAGAATCAAAGAAAACAAAAAAAAAATGAAAAAAAATAGAAGAAAATTTAAAATACCTTACTGGAAAAACAACCGATCTAGAAAAATAGATCTAGGAGAGACAATCTAAGAATCTGAAAACTATGATGAAAAAGAGGCTAGGCAACATCTTTCAGGAAATTATCAAGAAAAACTACCTTAATGTCCTAGAACCAGATGGTAAAATAGCAATTGAAAGAATTCATTGACTACCTGTTGAAAGAGACTCCAAAATGAAAACTCCAAGGAATATAGTAGCTAAATTTCAAAATTATCAGATCAAGGAGAAAATATTGCAAGCAGTCAGAAAGAAACAATTAAAAACTACATTTTGCTAAAGGGTACCATAAATAATGAAGTAATATCAACAATAAACATATATACACCAAGTGGCATAGCATCCAAATTCCTGGAGAAGTTAAGAGAACGCTGCAAGAAGAATTAGACAGCAAAACTACACAAGTCAGGGATCTCAATCTTGCTCTCTCAGAACTAGATAAACCAAAACACAAAATAAATAAGAAAGAAGTTAAGGATGTAAATAGAGTTTTAGAAAAAGTTAGGTATGATAGACCTTTGGAGAAAATTGAATGAAGATAGAAAGGAATATACTTTTTTTTTCTTGGCAATACATGGAACCCATGCAAAACTGACCATGTATTAGGGTATAAAACCTCAAAATCAGTGCAGAAAGGCAGAAATAGTAAATGCATGTTTTAAAGATCATCATACAATAAAAATTACATGTAATAAAAAGCCAGGGGAAAATAGACCAAAAATTAATTGGAAACTAAATAATTTAATTCTAAAGAATGAGGGGGTGAAACAACAAAGCATAGACCCAATTGATAATTTTAACCAAAAGAATGACAATAATGAGACAATATTGTAAGATTTGTGGGATATAGCCAGAGAGGTTCTTAAGAGACATTTTATATTTCTAGATGCTTACTTGCATAAAATAGAGAAAGGGAAAAACAAAAAATAAATAAATAAAAAAATAGAAAAAGGGAAGATAAATGAATTGGGAAAGCAACTAAAAAAGCTAGAAAAAGAACAAATTAAACCCCCCAGTTAAATTCTGAAAATAAAAGGGGAGATTAATAAAATTGAAATAATAAAACTAAGTGTTGGTTTATATGAAAAACCATTCTACCAAATATTAAAAAAAATTAATTCGCATACTATATAGACTGTTTGGAAAAATAGGGAAAGAAGGACTCCTATCAAATTCCTTTTATGACACAGACATGGTACTGATACCTAAACCAAGTAGGATCAAAACAGAGAAAGAAAATTATAGACCAATTTCCCTAATGAATATTGATGCAAAAATCTTAAATAAAATATTACCAAAGAGATTACAGCAAGTTATCTCCAGGATAATACACCATTACTAAATAGGATTTATACCAGGAATGCAGGGCTGGTTCAATATTAGGAAAATGATTATATTATTATTATATTAGGAATTATTATATTATATTATATTAGGAAAACTATTAGCATAATTGACAATAACCAAACTAACAAAAATCAAATGATTATCTCAACAAATACAGAAAAAGCATTTGACAAAATCCAATACCCATTACTATGAAAAACATTAGAAAGTATAGGAATAGATGGAGGTTTCCTTAAAATAATCAGTAGCATATATTTAAAACCATCAGCAAGCATCATATGTAACAGGGATAAACTAGAACTAGAACCATTCCCAATAAGATCAGGGGTGAAAAGAAGGTTGCCCACTATCACCCTTACTATTCAATGTTGTATTAGAAATGTTAACTTTAGCAATAAGGGAAGAAAAAGAAATTAAAGGAATTAGACTAGGTAATGAGGAAACCAAATTATCATTCTTTGCAGATGATACAATGGTATTCTTGAGAATCCTAGAGAATCAATTAAAAAACTACTAGAAATAATTTACAACTCCGGAAAATTGGAAATTAATATGGCAGAAACTAGGCATTGACCCATACTTAATACTATACACCAAGGTCAGATCAAAATGGGTTCATGACCTAGGAATAAAGAATGAGATTATAAATAAATTAGAGGAACATAGGATAGTTTACCTCTCAGAACTGTGGAAGAGGAATGAATTTATGTCCAAAGAAGAAATAGAGATCATTATTGATCACAAAGTAGAAAATTTTGATTATATCAAATTGAAAAATTTTTGTACAAACAAAACTAATGCAGATAAGATTAGAAAGGAAACAATAAACTGGGAAAACATTTTTACAATCAAAGGTTCAGATAAAGGCCAAAATATAGAGAGAATTGACTCTAATTTATAGGAAATCAAGCCAATCTCCACTTGATAAATGGTCAAAGGATATGAACAGACAGTTCTTGGATGAAGAAATTGAAATTATTTCTAGTCATATGAAAAGATACTCCAAGTCATTATTAATCAGACAAATGCAAATTAAGACAACTCTGAGATAATACTACACACCTGTCAGATTAGCTAGAATAACAGGGAAAGGTAATGCAGAATGTTGGAGGGGATGTGGGAAAACAGGGACACTGATACATTGTTGGTGGAATTGTGAATACATCCAGCCATTCTGGAGAGCAATTTGGAACTATGCTCAAAAAGTTATCAAACCCTTTGATCCAGCAGTATTGCTACTGGGTTTGTATCCCAAAGAGATCTTAAAGAAGGGAAAAGGACCTGTATGTGCAAAAATGTTTGTGGCAGCCCTCTTTGTGGTGGCCAGAAACTGGAAACTATGTGGATGCCCATCAATTGGAGATTGGCTGAATAAATTGTGGTGTATGAATAGTATGGAATATTATTGTTCTGTAAGAAATGACCAACAGGATGATTTCAGAAAGGCCTGGAGAGATGCTGAGTAAAATGAGCAGGACCAGGAAATAGTTGTATACTTCAACAACAATACTATATGATGCACAATTCTGGTGGATGTGGCCATTTTCAACAATGAGATGAACCAAATCAGTTCCAATAGAGCAGTAATGAATTGAACCAGCTACACCCAGCGAAAGAACTCTAGGAGATGATTATGAACCATTATATAGAATTCCCAATCCCTCTTATTTTGTCTGCCTGCATTTTGGATTTCCTTCACAGGTTAATTGTACACTATTTCAAAGTCCGATTCTTTTTGTACAGCAACACAACTGTTTGGACATGTATACATATATTGTATTTAATTTATACTCTAACATATTTAACATGTATTGGTCAACCTGCCATCTGGGGGAGGAGGAGGGGAAAAATTAGCACAAAAGGTTTGGCAATTGTCAATGTTGTAAAATTACCCATGGTAATTATCTGGTAAATAAAAACTATTAAAATATAAAAAAAGAAATAATTTACAACTTTAGCAAAGTTGCTGGATATGAAAGAAATTCATATAAATCATCAGCATTTTTATATATTACCGACAAAGTTCAGCAGCAAGGGATATAAGGAAATTCTACTTACAACTATATAACTTATAACTATAGATGATATAAAATATTTGGAAGTTTACCAATCAAACTTTCAAGAAATTATTTTACAGAGCTAGAAAAAAAATAGTAATAAAGTTCATCTGGAAGAACATAAGGTCAACAGTTACAAGGGAATTAATGAAAAAAAAAATGGAAATGAAGGTAGCCTAGCTATACCAGACTTAAAACTATACTAGAAAGTAATGGTCATCAAAACCATTCAGTACTGGCAAAAATAGAGTAGTTGATTAGTGGAATAGATTAGATTCACAAAACACAATAGTCAATGGCTATAGTAATTTAATAAACCCAAAGACCCCAGCTTCTGGGATAAGAACCAACTATTTGACAAAATTTGGGGAAAATTGGAAATTAGTATGACAGAAACTAGGCATTGACTCACACCTAACACCCTATATAACAATAATGTTGAAATAGGTTCATAATTTAAACATAACGAGTGATATTATAAGCAAATTAGAAGAACAAAGGATAGTCTACCTCTCAGATAAGTGGAAAAGGAAGGAATTTGTGGCCAAAGAAGAACTGGAGTACAATATTAAAGGCAAAATAGATATTTTTGGTTATATTAAGTTAAAAAAGTTTTTGTACAAACAAAACCAATGCAGACAAGATTGGAAGGAAAGAATAAACTGGGAATTTTTTTTTTTTTTTTTACTACAAAGGGTTCTGATAAAGACCTCATTTCTAAAATACATAGAGAATTGACTCAATTTTATAAGAATTCAAGCCCTTCTCCAATTGACAAATGGTCAAAGGATAGGAACAGACAATTTTCATATGAAGAAATTAAAACCATTTTTAGTCATATGAAAAAATGCTCTAAATCATTATTAATCAGAGAAATGCAAATTAAGACAACTCTTAGGTAACATTATACACTGTTCAGATTGGCTAAAATGACAGGAAAGTATAATGATAAATGTTGGAGGGGATGTGGGAAGACTGGTACAATAATATATTGTTGGTGGAGCTGTGAACTTAGCCAGGCATTCTGGAGAACAATTTTGAACTATGCCCAAAGGGCTATCAAATGTGCATACTGTTTGATCCAGCAGTGTTTCTACAGGGCTTGTATCCCAAAGAGATTTTAAAGGAGGAAAAGACACCCACATATGCAAGAATGTTTGTGGCAGCCCTTTTTGTAGTGGCAATAAACTGGAACTTGAATGGATGCTCATCAGCTGTAGAGTGGCTGAATAAGTTATGGTATATGAATGTTATGGAATATTATTGTTCTATAAGAAATGATAAGCAGGATGATTTCAAAGGAGCCTGAAGAGATTCACATGAACTGATGCTGAGTGAAATGAGTAGAACTAGGAGAACATTGTACATGGCAATAACAAGATTATCTGATGATCAATTGTGATGGACATGGCTCTTTTCAATTAAGAGATGATTCTGGCCAGTTTCAATGGTCTTGTTATGAAGAGAGCAAGCTGACCAAGAGAAGACTGTGAGGACTGAGTGTGGATCACAACATATATTTTTTGTTGCTGTTTGCTTGCATTTTTGCTTTCTCTTTTTTTTTTCTTTTTGATCTGATTTTTCTTGTGCAAAGTGATAATTGTGGAAATATGTATAGAATAATTTTACAAGTTTAACTTATTGGATTACTTGCCATCTAGAGGAGAAGATGGAGGGAAGAGAAGAAAAAAAAACTTGAACACAAGATTTTGCAAAGGTGAATGTTGAAAATCATCCATACATATGTTTTAAAAATACAAGCTTTAATCAAAAGAATTTAAAAATTTTAAATTTTAAAAAATTTCCCAATTATATTTTAATCTGGTTTGAGGAGCTCTTGGGAACATTGTAGGCCACATCTGACAACTCTAAGGAATTCTACAAGCCTGTGAGTGGACAGTGTCTATTCACATTGACAGAGGAAATCTCTTTGCCAGAGAGTTCTCTATACCAATAAAATAATAGGCTAAATCCCTATCTGAGTCCCTACCCTGTATGATTTATCATTCAATACAGGCATGTTTTTATGGAAGGCAAACTTCTAAAGCAAAAAAGGGCACTGGACTAGAAATCAGAAGACCAGAGCACCCCTACTCATCTTATTAGGTGATCTCAAGCAAGATAACTTAATATTTCTGAGCATCATTTTTCTAGTGATCTAAAATGGGTGATATGAATTTCAATTCCCCGTGATTTCACAGGGTTGGAGTATTTTTTTAAATGAAATTACTGTCTCAAAATTGGATGGAAATTTTCAGTCAAAATCAACCTGATGTATATGAATCTCCTCTATAGCATCTTTGAAAAATATTCTTCTAACCTTCACTTAAACATGTCCAAGCAAAAAAAAATTTTCTGTGTGTAAATCAAAGTGCTTCATAAATGAATTATTTTTAAAACTCAGATATAGCAATACTCATCCTATCTGTGATGTCTTTTTTTAACTTTTAATTATTGAATTAAAATGAATGTCCTATTAGGTAGATTTATGGGGACATCTGGAAAACAGTTGACTAGAATGAGAAGGCCTAAATGAGCTGCATTTTGCACTGTTGGAAGAAAATAATAAAGGTAATATTTATGTAGCGCTTCCTATGTGCTACATCGTAACATTGTACTATGTGCTTTACAAATATTATCTTATTAGATCTTCACAACAACTCTGTGAGATATCATTATCTCTGTTTTTCTATGTGAATACTGAGGCAAATAATAGCAATGATTTGGGAGTTTTCCCTTACATCAAGTCTAGTCTGACTTTGGAGACCAAACAGTCCAGTTTGTCTTCCATAAGACGGTCCTTATAAATTATATACATAATAGAAAGGATTATATACATTGGGGGGGGTTGGTTGTTCCGTTATGTCCAATTTCTCATGACTTCATATGAAATTTTTTTGGTGACAATATGGCAATGTTTTCCTATTTCTTTCTCTGGTTCATTTTACAGAAGAGGAAACTGAGGCAAACAGGGTAAACTTATTTGCCCAGGTAATGTCTGAAGTCACATTTGACCTGACTTCAGTCTGGGTGTTCTATCTAATGCATCACCCAGCTGCACATATAAATATTATAAATAAAGTACATGAACTTATATATGCATCTAGTTGGAGTCCTGGATACAGTACTGGACAGGAAGACCTGAATTCAAATATGACCCCAGATACAATTTATGTGATCCTAGGCAAGTCCCTTAATTGCTGTCTGCCTCAGTTTCCCCAAATGAGGAGAATAGCATCTACCGTCAGAGCTGTTATTAGGAGCAAATGAGATAATATTCATAAAAACATTCTGCAAACCTTAATGGTCTATATAAGTAGTAGCTATTATTATTATTTATGTTTATGTATGTCTCCTTTCTGGGCCCCAAATCTTCCTTTCTAAATATTCCGAGGTCTTTTAACTAATTCATTTCCAGTATGAACTTAAGATCTTTCACCCTTCTGCTTGTCCTCCTCTCACGCCTGTCTCAATGAGAGCTATGATAATTATACATTATAGCGCCATAGTGTACATAACTTTCAACATTTGAAGTAGATCCAATATAAAGTATACAGGCAAGACTCATAGAGGATGAGGAGCCATAGAGGGCTTGTGCTGTATCTGGATGTATCCACTCTACATGAGAGTGAGTTCTGGGGCAGAACTGAGCTGGCTAAGCAATCAAGGGAGGACAGCATTGGAAGGAATATTAGATGTTACCTTTTGTGGCATTAAGGAATCCCTTCTATGATATCCCTGATAAGAGATTATCCAGTTTTTGCTTAGGATTTCCTTGTTTTTAAGACTTTGCCAACATGCCTTGGCTGCTATCTCCTTCGATTCCTGAAGCCCCCTTTCTCCCTTGGTGAATTTCTCCTAGAAATTGTCAAGGAAGGGTCCAGACCCACCATGCTTCTCTCTGAATTTTGCCACCATTCTCCTAGAGGAGGACTCTCCTAGCCCCTTCTCTGGTTTTCATTTTCCTCATTTGTGTCACATTTCCACATTAGAATATATGAGATTTAAGACCAGGAACTATATACATTTTTTTTGTATTCCTAGTATTTCCCACAGTGTGTGACAGTACATAAATGATTGTCTTTTTGGACAAAGTGCCTCCATCAGTGAAATAATGGAATAGTCCAAATATCAATGATTGGCAGCCCAAGTGGGAATATAACTTTCAATCCTCTAAAAGACCACAAAAAGTTCTGTTTCAATTTGACCACTCATCATTTCACAGATATTTTCCATGTATTGGCTCTGTAAGAACAATGGAAAGAACTGATTTCGACAAAATATGGTATACACATATGGTGTGCACAGAATGTCTCAAAGAAGGATATCAATGTAAATCTGTGTATCATTCTTCTTAAGCACATCTTGTAACAACTATCCCCTGGATGGGGGGTGGGGGAGAAATCTAGGGATTCAATTAGCTTTGCAGATGATCTCCTGTCTACTTCCCAAAAACAATTTATGCATTGCTAAACTTAGGCTTCAAAATTAATTTTAAAAAATTACTCCTGAGGGGAGGACACAGACTTGGGAAATATTTGGTACTCACAGCTGGCTTGCAATTCCTTTGGACTTATAAAATATGACTAAAACAATTCCTCTAAGCACTCCAGGATAGAGAAAGGCAGCTTTCAAATAATTGTTGTTTAGTAATGAGTCTTCAGATTCTTGTATCCTGCTTAGAAAAAAAAAAAGTCCACTGAAATACTGTTTGATTTACATTATTGAGAGGACTTATAGGAAAAATTCACTCAGTACTCATAGCACTTTTTCAGCAGAAGTGTTTTTCCCTAAGAATACAGAGTTTTTAGATGAGAACCTGGGGTAGGGAGGAATCCAACAATGTTCAGCAGAAACCAGATCTGAGGTTAGTAAAGAATGTTGGGTGCTTAGAACATCAATTGTGGCAACAGAAGAATCTCAAATAGTTCCTTCACAAAACATTACGCCACCCAGACCTCGGAAACTTGGGGATTCAAAACAGATACCAGGGAAGGAGACAAAATTATTTAATCCAACAAAAATCCATATGCGACACAATGGACTGTAAAAATATCTTTTTTTCCCAAACTGTTTCAATAATAAAAGGGTCTAATTTGTCATTTCTGACTTTTTTTTTAAAATCCACAACTAATCCAGGGATGGGAACACTAGAGATTTAGCATGCATTAACTGTTTGTGTGCCTGTGATAAAGCATAATGAGTAATGATCTCAGACTTAGGAGAACCAAGTTTAAATCTGGTTCTATTATTTAATAACTGTGATCCTAGGCAAGCTTCCTCTCTCTGCAATGTGGCTATGATAATGTTTTCATGAACTAAAACAAGAGAAGCAAGGTGGTGTAATGGATAGAAAGCTATCTAGTGGATTCAGGAAAATCTGAGTTTAAATTTTACTTCAGACAGTGGGCAAATCAGTTAGCACCTATTTGATTCACTTTTCCCATCTACAAATTGGGGATAATAGCATCTATCTATCAAGGTTGTTATGAAAATCAAATAAGTGTATTTGTAAAGTGCAAATCACAGTGTCTGGCACATAATAGGTGTTTAATAAATACTTGTTTCTTACCTCAAGGCCTTTTTTTTTTGAGGAACACTTTTGTAATTCTGATAGAGAATAACAGAAATGTGTTTTTATATAATAAGTGGATGGAACTATTAGCATTCTACCTCCAAACAGCTACACATAGGTATGAATACCAGAATGAACTTTAGAGATCATCTAATTTAACTTCCCCATTGTAGTGATGAGAAAAATGAGGTCTAGAAAAATGAGAAGTGCTTAAGATTTCATAGATAGGGATTTTCTGGCTCCAAATCCAAGGCTCTTTCTTTCTTTCTTTTTTTTTTTCTTTTCTTTTTTTTTAAATTTATAATATTATCCCATGTATTCATTTTTCCAAATTATCCCCCCTCCCTCCACTCCCTCCCCCCCATGACAGGCAATCCCATACATTTTACATGTGTTACAATATAACCTAGATACAATATATGTGTGTAAATACCATTTTCTTGTTGCACATTAATTATTAGCTTCCGAAGGTATAAGTAACCTGGGTAGATAGACAGTAGTGCTAACAATTTACATTCGCTTCCCAGTGTTCCTTCTCTGGGTGTAGTTGTTTCTGTCCATCATTGATCAACTGGAAGTGAGTTGGATCTTCTTTATGTTGAAGATATCCACTTCCATCAGAATACCTCTTCATACAGCATTGAAGTGTACAGTGATCTTCTGGTTCTATTCATTTCACTCAGCATCAGCTGATGTAAGTCTCTCCAAGCCTCTCTGTCTTCCTCCTGCTGGTCATTTCTTACAGAGCAATAATATTCCATAACATTCATATACCATAATTTACCCAACCATTCTCCAATTGATGGACATCCATTCATCTTCCAGTTTCTAGCTACAACAAAAAGAGCTGCCACAAACATTCTGGCACATACAGGTCCCTTTCCGCTCTTTAGTATTTCCTCCAAGGCTCTTTCTTAAACCTCATTGTGTTTTACCACCCTTTCTTCCTCCTCCACTTACTCTCCTGTACGAACTCATCAGCTCAAATGTAGGAGCTAATACTGACAAGGAAGTTACACATTGTTAGGCTCAATTTACAGGTAGGATGAAGATAGGTAGCAGCCACTGAGATGCTATTTTACCTCCCACCTTCTAGAATTGGCTTTTTTTTTAGACTACCAAGATAGTTTTGATTTGATTCCTGTCACTTAAAGTGTTACCTGCCCATTCTAGATTTGTGTTCTCCACAGATTTGATGAACATGCATGATGATTCAGTAAATAGAACACAGGGTTTGGGCTCAGGAACATCTGAGTTTAAGTCCTGCTTCAGACATCTACTAGTTGTATGGCCCTGGGAAAAGTATTTAAACTTGTTTGCTTCAATTTTTTCATCTGTAAAATGGGGATAATAATAGCACCTACCTCTTAGGGTTGCTATGGAAATCTAATGAGATAATATAACACATTATACAAATCTCAAAACACTATATAAATGTTAGGTACTATAAGCATTTTTTGGAGTTACTGATAAAAATGTTAAGCAGCACAGGGCCAAGTTCAGCTTTCTGGAGTTTTTCCACTGGAGACCATTGATCCCAGCCATTTAGTCCATTCCAAATCTATCTCACCATGTGATCATCTAGTCCACACCTTTCTGTCTCTTACATAGGAATGGTAGAACTACTTGACCAAATGTTTTGTTATAATCTAAGTAAATTATTTCTTCAGAATTATCACTTGGTAATCCTGTCAAAAAATGAAATATGGTTAGACAGGAACTGTTCTTTATATTTTTAAAATTTATTTCTTTAAATTTTTAAATTTTATAAAATTTAAATTTTCAATTCTGAATCCTTTTCTTTCCACCCTACACTAGAGAAGGCCATTGTTTGACACAAATATGTATGTATATACATATATATCACTTATATGCACACCACTTACATGTATGCATATAAAGTCATATTATGTTTACTTTTTAAAAAATCAGCTCTTTCTCTGGAGGCATATAGCATCTTCCTTCAGAGGTCCTTTGTAGTTTGAGCATTTCTAATACTCAGAATAGCTTAGTAGTGAAATTGTTCTTCAAACAATATTGCTGTTACCATAATCAATATTCTCTTCCTTCTGTTTATTTCACTCTTTACTATTTAATGCCTTTCCATGTTTTTCTAAAACATGCTCATCATTTCTTATAGTACAGTAATATTTCCTCACATTCACATACTTATTCAGTCATTCCCAAATAGATAGGCATTCCCTCAATTTCCCTTCTTTGCTACCACAAAGAAAGCTGTTTTAAGTATTTTAGAACATTAAAGTTCTTTTCTTTTTTCCCTGATCATCTTGGGAAATAGGCCTAATAGTGATAGTGCTGAATCAAATCAGTTTTATAACTCTTTGGGCATAATTTCAGATATATCTCCAAAATTGGACCAATTTAGAATTCCACCAACAGTCTATCAATGTCCCAATTTTTCCACACCCCTCCAATATTTGTAATTTTCCCCTTCTATCATTTTAGGCAATCTGATAGATGTAAAATGATTTCTCAAGGTTGTTTTAATTTGCAAACTCTGATCAATAATGATTTAGAGTATTTTTTCATGTGGTGATTTATAACTTGGCATAAAAAAACTGTTTAAATCCTTTGACCAGAACCTATTCTTGATGAAGCTGTGTTGGCTCTTGATAATTGCTGTTTCTTTTTCGAGAGAGGTTCATTAATCATCTCTTTAATGTTGTCTTCTACCCAGAAATGAAAGTCAAGATCAATAATAGTTAGCAGAGTCTGTTCTCTTTTCTTTTTTAAATACTGTATTAACATTTGCCCTTCTCTAATCTTGTGAAGGGGCAATTAGGTGGTACAGTAAATAGAGTTTTGGACCTGAACTCAGGAAGATTCATCTTTATGAGCTGAAATCAGGACTCAGACACTTACTAGGTGTGTGACCCTGGCCAAGTTATTTAACCCTGCTTGCCTCAATTTCTTTATCTGTAAAATGAGCTGGAGAAAAAAAATGTCAAACCATCCCAATGTCTTTGCCAAGAAAATCTCAAATACAGTCATGGAGAGTTGGACTTGCCTGGAATGACTGAACAATAACCACAAAATCTGTGGTAACTCCTGTTTTCCAGAAGTATTGACAGTAGCTCAGCAATCATATATCAGTTCTTTTAAGGACAACAAGGACAATTATTTCTGTTCTGGCTAGAAATTCTGAGGGACTTCTTCTCCCAGACTGATTCTTTTGTGAAGGTAAACTAGACCATTCTTACCTAACCTTTAATCATTAAATGGGTGTTGCCTCACACAAACTGAAACCTGGGAAATACCTTACCTTAAAAAGGCCAAGATAACCCCCACTACTTCTGGAGCCATCACCAGTCATCTTAACCTATATCTTGTAATGAAGTGAACCAGCTACACCCTGCAAAAGAACTCTGGGAGATGAGTGTGATACTTTTTACATAGAATTCCTAATCCCTCTTTTTGTCCGCTGCATTTTTGATTTCCTTCACAGGCTAATTGTACACTATTTCAAAGCCTGATTCTTTTTGTGCAGCAAAATAAGTGTATGAACATGTATACATATATTGTATTTAATATATACTTTATATTTAATATTATACTTTATATATATTAATATATATTACTATAATTAATATATACTTTAACATATTTAACACGTATTGGTCAATCTGCCATCTGGGGGAGAGGGTGGGGGGAAGGAAGGAAGGAACAAAAGGTTTTGCAATTGTCAATACTGAAAAATTACCCATACATATATCTTGTAAATTAAAAGCTATAATAATTAAAAAAAGTTCTTGAACAAACAAAACCAACTGAAACAAGATTAAAAGGGAAGTATAAAGCTGGAGCAACATTTTACTGCTAGGGTTTCCATTAAAGGTCTCAGTTCTGAAATACCTAAAGAACTGTATCAAATTTATAAGAATATGTCATTCCCCAATTGATAAATGGTCAAAGGATATTAACAGATAATTTTCAGATGATGAAATTAAAGTCTTCTATAGCTACATCAAAAAATGCTCTAAATCACTATTGATTAGAGAATTGCACATTAAAACAACTCTGAGGTACCACCTCACATCTCTCAGATTAGCTAAGATGACAGGAAAAAATAATGATAAATGTTGGAGGGGATGTGGAAGAACTGGGGCACTAATGCATTGTTGGTGGAGTTGTGCAATGTTCCAACCATACTGGAGAGCAATTTGGAACTATGCCCAAAGGGCTATCAAACTGTGCATATCCTTTGACCCAACAGTGCTATTATTGGGCTTATATCCCTAAGGAATCATAAAGGAGGGAAAAGGACCCACATGTGCAAAAATATTTGTAGCAGCCCTTTTTGTGGTAGCAAAGAATTGGAAAATGAGAAAATGCTCATCAGTTGGGGAATGGCTGATTAACTTGTGGTATATGAAGGTAATTGAATATTATTGAGCTATAAAAAATGATGAACAAGCTGATTTTAGAAAGACTTGGGAAAATTTACATGAACTGATACTGAGTGAAACAAGCAGAACCAGGCTACATTGTACACAATAACAGTAAGAATTATGAATTATTATGAAAGACTTGGTTCTTCTCAGTGACTCAGTGATCCAAGGCAATCCCAAAAGTCTTTGGATAGAAAATGCCATCTGCATCCAGAAAAAGAACTATGGAGACTGAATGTAAATTAGCATATGATATGTTTACTTCTTTTTTTCTCTCCCATAGTTTTTTTTTTGTTGTTTTTTTTGTTGTTTTTTTGTTTTGTTCTGATTTTTCTCTCCAATATGATTATAAAGCAATGTATGTTAAAATAAATAATATAAAAAAATGAAATCTGATTTAGTTGGTGAGATGTCTGTTTGTCTATGAAGATTTCTTAATACATCTGCTATTTTTCCTCTTCATTGAATTGTTATCCTTCGAGTCTTCAACTTTTCATTCCTGGGAATCTCTCATCCCTCTTAGGCTTACTTTGTATCCTAGTTGAATTTTGTTCAAGAGCTCCTCCTTGGTCTTCCTTTGAACCTTTTAAAATCAGCTTTCTCAGAATTTCTCAGATTATGTATATATTTTTTTTCCTTCTCTATCACAAACTACAACACTTAGAGAAATCTTCTCAGGAGTCATATACTTTCCAATTCATATTATCCTTGTTAGAATCAGATTGAGAATAGAATTACCCCTTTTTGGTTCCTCTGCTTTTTGAAGGATAAAATTTTTATTAAAGAGAGAAGATCTGAATAATTAAAATTCACTATTACTACAACACAGTGCCAGGCTTATGAGCTATTCCTCAAACTGACCATTTATTTTTCTTTCTTTTTAGATAGTCTATACTATATTCCAATGACAAAGAGTACTTCTGCTTCTCTTTTCATTTACCTTCATCCAAATACTCTCTATCATTCCAAGCAGGTAGGCGGTACAATAAATAGAGTAATCAACCTGTAGCTAAGAAAACCTGAGTTCAAGTATTGCTTTCTGTGTGGCCTGGCCACACAGAGACTTGATGTCTCTAAGCCAATTTCCTCATCTGTAAAAGTGGAATAATAATGGTACCTAATTCATAGGGTTATTGAGAGAACTAAATGAGATGATATATGTAGAGTGCTCTGTAAATCTTAAAATCAAATATAAGTGCTAGACATTATTATGCTTTTCAGCGCTGGGTCTGAGATTTTCTCACATAAGTATAACTTCTTCATACATATTGCTACTTACCTTCTTTCACTATCCTGGCTTTTGTCATTTTTATGTGTCTTTTGTTTTTGTTTTGTTTTGTTTTGTAATGAGGGCCAGATCTGAGTTGATCACTATATCAGTAGAGAGAAATTGTTGGATTCAAGACAGAAATGTTAGTATCAACAAGACTTGGCAACTAAATAGATATTACTGGATTAGTAAAAGGCAAGTTTTAGAAGATTGATATTTTGAATCTGGGTAATTAGTACAATAGTAGTACTCCAACAAAATTAGGACTGTTAGGAACAGGTTTTCTTTTGGGAGAAAGTTCTGCTTTGAACATGCACTTAAGATGCACAGGTGGAGGTGTCCCAGAAGCAGCTGGAAATGAAGACCTGTAATTCAAGAGTAACATGAGTACTGACTATATAGATTTGATAATTTTCTTCATTCTTATTTAACCCATAAGGACTGAATAGCATTTAATCCATAGAGAACACAGAACAGAATCTTGAGGCATACCCACACAATGGAGCATGGCCAGTGGAGATACTGTAAAGGAGAATGAGGAGGTATAGCTAGATAAGTAGGTTGAGAACAAGGAAATAACAATGCTGAGAAAACTGAAGATGCACACCTGGATGTTAGGATAAAAATAAGAGCTCGATGTGGGAGTGTTTTTATCTTATTCTATTCAGAGTCATAGGCAAAGATATAAGAATTCAAACTATGGGAGCAAATGAGTTCACTCATAGAAAGTATAGAAAAAAATAGAAGGCCCAGAACAGAGTCCCAGGGTACAAACATACACAGAAACATGTATGATAATATAGCAAAGAAGAAGGAAAAGAATCATCCAGAACTGGAGAAAATGAGAAAAAGGCAATTTCATGGAAACCTAGGGTAGTGAGACTATGAAGAAAAAGACTATTCAGCAGTGCCCAGTACTGCAGAGAGGTCAAGAAGAATGAAGAGTGAGAAAAAGTCATTGGATTTAATGGTAAAGAGATCATTGGTATCCTTGAAGAAAGTAAGTTGAATAGAAAGGTAAAAAAATTACAATTTCTTTTAATTGTGCTTTTCTTTTTTTTAAAAAATCTTATACATTATTGTTGGTAACAATATATTAAAGGGTTTTTTTTTCCTGAATTTAATGAGCACCAAAAAAGAACATTTCTGTATAGAAAATAAATCAGAAAGAGTTTGAAACCAATATATGAATTAAAAAACTCTCTTACATGCAGCTTGTTTAACAAAATAGAAAAAAACTCAACATGTTATTTTCAAAAGTGTTCTAGTTGTCTGTTTTTTTCTGATCACCTTATCTTTTTTCTGTGTTTAAAAACTTTTGAGGGGAGCAACTTTATCTTTCTTGTATACCACCCCAAATTATTTTAAAAAAACATAATCCTGGTAAAAAATAAGAAGTCTAACAAAATAAATCGACACATTTGCCTTGTCCAAAAATGTATGTCTCATTGTGCACTTTGGGTCCATCATTCTCTGTCAGCTAGTGGGGCATCATCTTTCCTTTAGAAGTGGGGTTGGTCATTGCAACCCTCGGAATTCTTAAGTATTCTAAAGTAGTTTTTCTTTAAAATACTTTTGTTTAAGTATGAATTTCTCTCTTGTTTATTAGTTGGTTTTTTCCCTCCAAATATAATTATTAGTTACACAATATATAGTATCTATAAAATATGATATTAATTCAATAAAATTTAACATTTGTCAGGTGCCTGCTATGGACAAAGCATATGGGGGAGATATAAAGATAAAGTTTTTGGTTTGGAGAACTAGCACAGAGCAGGTGCCATGGCTCTCTTCCAGCTTCTCCCTAGGAGAGGGGGTTAGGAAAAGACAAACAGAAGAAAGAAAGCAAGAGCCAATTATATAACCCTTCTATGGTCTATCCCCTTCATTGACTGTACTTAATTTAATTCTCCCCTTGTCTGGCTTGTCATAATTAAGTTGTAAGATTGTAGGGAATGGATTAAGTTTGGGAAGATTTTTTTGACATGAGTTTTTGTTTTTGTTTTTTAGATTCACAGTCTTGGGAGAAAAATTCCTGGAACTAACAAAATGATCAACTAAGAAGTCACATAGGTCGTTTTAAAGTCCAAAGGCCATTTTAACTACTCTGCAAACCTCTCCATAAGAGAACGTCAGTTTGCTATGGCTGATTGGCTGCAAATTACAAAAAGAGAGGCTTCTGGGATCAGAAAAAGGACCTCAAATAAAAATTGTGACTTTCATAAAAGGCCAGGCATAGAAGCAATTAGAGGCTATCCTTTGGTTCATTTTATGGTTCATTAACTTTATTTTTAAAGATAAGGTTGTTTGTGGTCAGTGTGGATCAGTGTGCTAATTTCCTTCTTTTGGCCTCAGTCTGTGTAAAAGAAATTTGAGTAGCCTTAAAATGAATTACTGATCTCTGAACTTTAACACTTTGGGTAATATGATTTGTATCTGACAGTGGTTTCTCTTCTATGTGGCTGATGATAGCAGAGCTAAAATCTCTTTTGGTGGATTTATTCAAGTATTATTCATATTTGGGCAATCTTTAACTAATATAGGCCAAAGACCTAGGCAACTTCAGGATACAAAAGACATAGCTAATCTCCAAAAAGAGTAATTAAGTTCTAAATTTTCATGTAACTATTATTACTTTCCCCTTCTTGGTTCATCACAGAATTCTAGCATTAAGGATTGGTCATTTTCCAGAGGATCAGATTAAAAAGGGTTAATAGAAAAATATTGAGATTCATTCTGATTACGGCCTTGGAGATAATTTAACTACATTCCCTTTATTAAAAACTTAAAGATATCCAATATCATTTGTTGGGGGTCAGGGATGGAGGCCGAGTAGTGAAACAAAGAGAGATACGTGATTCTCCGGAGGGCCTCTATTTCATTTTTTAAAAACAGAATTTAGGTTTCTATAATCTAAATACTCTTCCTTCTCCACCAACACCAAGTGTGTTATGGGATTTGCTGCAGAAAATGTTTAATTCTATATCTCACTTCTCTGTAAGCAAGAGCTATTCATATACTAGATTTCATAACCTTTCCACTTGTATTTTTGATCCCATCCCCTGAAGTCTTCTTTATAAACATCCTCTATAATCTTTATATCTAACTCTTTTTTCTCAGATGGCTTTGCTACTCATTATCCATGGATGTCCCATACCTGTGGACGTTCCTCCTCTTCTTTCTCTTCTCTCTCTCTCTCTCTCTCTCTCTCTCTCTCTCTCTCTCTCTCTCTCTCTCTCTTTTCTCTCTTTCTCTCTCTCTCCTCTTTCTCTTCTCTCTCTTCTCTCTCTCTTCCTCTTCTCTCTCTCTCCTTCTCTCTCTCTTCCTCTTTTTTCTCTCTCTCCTTCTCTCTTTTCTCTCTCTTTGTCTCTCTCTGTCTCTGTCTCTGTCTTTCTCTTTGTCTCTCTGTGTCTCTGTGTCTCTCTGTCTCCTTCTCCTTCAGAGATCTTATTAGCTCTTTTGGGTCAGTTCTAGTCTCCATGCCGATGACTCCCTATGTATCCATTTCTAGTTTTTCCAGAGCTTCAGTTCCACATCAATCATTACCTATTGGACATTTCTAATTGGATATCTTTTCCATCTAGGATAAGCATTTCTATTTAAAACAGAAATCATATTTTTTCAAAGACTTTCCACTTTTCCTTACTTTCCTTTTTCTGTCAAGGGCATCACTGTACTTCCATTTACCCAGGGTAACAAACTCAGAGTCATTGTCAACTCTTCTTGTCCAATTATTCATCATGCAAAATACAATCAGTTGACACAGCTTATTGATTCCACTTCACAAAATAACTTACATCATACCACAACCATCCTCATCATTTCTCTCCTGTGCTATTGTGATAATTTCTTAATGGTTCTTTTTCACCCAAGTCTCTCCTCTCAACAATCTGCCCTTCACACAAATTTCAATGTGATATCTAAAGCAGAGTGACTGCTGCTGTCCTGCTCAAAAACCCTCAGTGGCTCCTCCTTCTCTCTAAGATAAAATACGGACTTCTTTGTCTTTAAAGCCCTTCATATTCTCACTTCTCTTCATCTATGCAGGATTACTACAATATTCCCTTTCATCAAGTCTATGGACCAGCCAAATAGGCCTATTTGCCATTCCTTATATATGACATTTTGTTTCTGCTCTCCTTGATTTTGTGCAAGCTGCAACCATGCCTACAATTCACTCCATCTTCCTCATTATCCATGGATGTCCCATACCTGTGGACGTTCCTCCTCTTCCTCTTTTCAGTACAGTGATGTCCTTGACAGGTGGAGACTTTTTAGAATCCCTGTTGTTGTTTAGTTATTTCAACTGTGTCAGACTCTCGGTGACTCATTTTGGCAGAGCTACTAGCATGGTTTGTAATTTCCTGAGGCAAACAGGATTAAGTGACTTGCCCAGAGTCACATAGCTAGTAAGTGTCTGAAGCTGAATTTGAACTCAAGTCTTCCTGATTCTGGGCCTGGTGGTCTATCTACTACATCACATAGCTGCCCTATCTCTGCTCTCCCCAGTTCCTACTGTCCTTCATTCAAAATTCTATTTATTTATATTTATACTAAATTTCCCCCAGATTAAATATAAAATGCTTAAGGTCATGAGTCACTTCACTTTGTCTTCAAAGCTATAGCCAAAATACGTAGGATGGATATATTTATATCCATAGTCTAATCACTGGTACTCTATGGTGTTAGATATAGAGATGTCTTGTAGGAAATCTAATAAGACCACCTACACAAGTGTGATACAGTGTATCTTAATACTTGTCTCAGCTAGATTTGAAGTGAAAAAACTATTACATAAACCATTCTTTTAAATTTTCAGGAAAAACAAACATTTCTTTCACTATTTCACAGAACACACTCTGGTACTATACCAATCTGCCAGAAGCCTGTAGATATCATTTACATAGAAAAAAGAGGATATTAAGGGATGTCATGGAACTTCTTTCACTCATTCTATTCCATCCTAACTCTTAGAAATAAGAGAAGTGAAAATTGGGATTTCTGTGCCAGAAGAGTTACATGTCCATCTCTCAATGAGCTCTGTCCTCTGTCCAGGCAATTGAGTAATTTGAGCTGGTATCAAAGACTGTCATAAACAACCTTTCAACCTCTTATTGACTGGAACCAGTGAAGTACAGCTAACTCTCAATTACTCATTCAAAAAGAGAACACAGATTAAATTCACAGATAATTCAAGAACCACATTAGAGATCCTGTTTTTACTATCTATGCCTTTTTTGCAATTCAATTAATTTTTAGTCTATGAATTTCAATCTAATGCCTTTTGAAGCATAGAAGGGTAATATTGATATTGGCTCATTATCTTTGGTTCCTTTAAGCACAAGGTAATTTCCTGGTTTAACTCTGTTTATAGTGTGACTTTTTATTTTTGCTTTGTCTATTTGCAACTCTTGTCTTTTTGGATATACCTGATGCATAATATATTTTGTTGCCATTTCTTTTTAAAATTCTATGAATGTCTTTGCTTTTAAGATATATTTCATGTTAGCAACATAGTGATATTTTGTTTTCTTGTCTCATTCATTAAACAACATTTATTAAGTGACTTTATTTTATTGTATTATTCTTATTCTTATAATGCTGTCTCAGTTCACTATATATTTGAAAAACCAAAATCTTTATCAGAGAAACTTGCTGCAAAGGTTACTCCTTTCCAGTTTCTTGCTTTGCTTCTAATTTTAGCTATATTGATTTTATTTATGCAAAAATCTTTAACTCTATGTAATCAAAGTTATCCATTATTTTTCATGTGAAAATTTCTTTTTTTTTTTTTTTTTGTTTTGGTCATGAACTCTCTTCCTATCCATAGATCTGATAGGTAATTTCTTCCATGATCCACTGATTTTCTTATGATATTATTCTTAATATCTAAATCCTTTATACATTTTGAGCTTATCTTTATATATTGTATAAGATGTTTGTCTATTCCTACTTTTCCCCAGATTACTTGACAGTTTTCCTAGCAGTTTTTGTTAAAGAATGAGTTCTTAGCTGAGATCTTTAGGTTTATTAACACAAACTCACTGTGTTCCTTTGCTCATGATATGTACCTCTATTGAACAACTTATTCTACTTCTTATCCAGTATTAAATTGTGTTTGATGATTACAGTTTTGTAATATAGTTTGAAGTCTGGTGCTACGAGGCCTTCTTGCTCCCCATTTAAAACAAAAATCAGTTCTCTAAGTATTCTTTGGCTTTTTGTTACCATTTTGAAATATTTTCCCATTATTTTAATCTGTCTTTATTTGTGTGAAAAATATTTTGTAATTGTGTTTATAAAGTAAATTGTGTTATAAAGAAATACTATTTCTTTACTTTGTTTCCTTCTCTTTATATTTATTCTGAACTTTGATTCATAGACTTCAAAGCTGTTTATTTCTTCTTTAGTATCTTCATGTTCCTCATGGAATTAAAGCTTCTGAAATACCATTTTTGAGCTCCCTCTAATCAATTTCTGTGTTATTGCATTTCATAGATCTTGATCTCTCACCCATTTTTTACTGTTGTGCCTTACTCTGAAAAGCATCAGTTAAAAAGGAAAGTAAGGATACAGGCATTTCTCCATTATAGAAATTATTCTCTCAATTTGTTCAGTCTAAATCTGATATCTTCTTCTTCCATAAAAATTCTTCTTCCAACTTGCCATGCAATCTCCTTTCTGAATCCCTGCCTTCCTACTCTTGTGGGTGCCAAATACTTGTATACTAATTTCTTTTTTCTTAAGGCAGGTTGTTATTGAATAAGTAGAATGCCTGCACAATAATACCTCCAAATTTTACCTATTACAAACAAGGTCCCCATCTCCTATTCCAGGTTTATACTTCTTTTCCCAGGGAAATATTCTTCAGTAGAACTCCTATATTGAATTGAAACCCCCATTTGTTTCCTCTTTCAATACTTTGCTTTTGACATCTCACCCATTTTCCTGTAAGGTCCCTTTCTGAGAATTACTGAGAAACTTCAGAAATTATCTTTTTTTTCATTATTGACTCTTGGACTTGATTGGCATACATCACACATTCTCTCTTTATTCTATACTTCCCCTTTCCATATTTATTCAACTTCTCATTCTGTAATTTGGTTTCACAAGAGACGTTGAATCATCTATAGGGAAGTTGTAGGATTTAATTCATGGTATTCTAGGCCTTCTCCATTATCATTCTTCCTATTTAAAGAAAATCCTACATTCATCATTATCTAATCCTCATGTACTTAAAAAAATCTCCTAATGGCCCCTTATTGTTTTAATCATGTAGGGAAGTTCAGAAAAGAGGTATATTTGAGGGGAATTTTTGAAAATGTTGAATTTTAGTAGTCTTTGAGACATCTAGTAGGTAGCCAATGATACAGGATTAAAGCTTAGGAGAAACACTAAAGATGAACATACAGATTTGGAGTCATCTGCATAGAGAATACAAGTAAACTTTTGGGAAATTATGAGGTAACTGAATGAGAAAATATATATAGATAAAGAAAAACCCAAGAAAGAACCTTAGGATAGAGCCATATTTGGATTGCATAAGGTAGCAAATAGAAAGTACTTTGCAAACCTTAAAGAGCTATATAACTGTTAGCTATTATTCATATTAACATCAGTGAGGAGATCTGATATAGATGATAAAAGATGAAATGAAATTTGAAGTAACAAGATTTTTATTCAATCATTTCCTTTTATTTTATCTCCATTTGCATATACTTCCTTGAATATCCCACTATAACCTCAACCTCAACCTCAAAATATTTAAAACTAATCTCATTATGGAATTTCTAGCTTAAAAGGAGACATGATTGGATGCAAAGAAGTCCAGGTTTCCCACAAATGTCCTACTTTGGTTCTAAAATAGGAGGGTAGAGTCAAAAAGGTGGAATGAAAGCTAGAATTTTTACCTAGCTCTCCAATACATCACTTCCACATTTATTCTACCTCCTAGGAATGTTGTACAACTCAATTTAGGGAAGAATCAGATGCTCTTCAAATACTTCAAACTTGGGTGTTTTTGGTAGTGTTATTGGCAGTATAGAGATATGAATGCTTGTTGACTCATATCTTAGAAAACATAAACTTTGACATTGAACATCTGGGCAGAAAGAAATAGCAGGGAAGCTTTGTTTTAGCATTGGACACAGAAATGAATACCATTTAGCAGTTTTGTCACTCATTACCCAGTTCTGAGTCAGAATTCCAGGGTGGAGAGGAATAATTTTGGTTTTGAGGGAGCAGAAGTTCTACCTGTGGTAAGGAACAAAGAACAAGTTTCAAAAGCTTGGCCATGTGGCTCTGACCTCAGGTCTAATCCTTAGTCCTTTACATAAATATGGAGTGGAATAAATCAGGACAAAAAGACCAAAGCCAAGGGGAAACCAGAATCTCAATTCATCTGAAGCTGTAGAACCTCCTAGGAGGCTAATTGTGACTGAAGCCAGGAGCAATCTACAGAAACCCAATCATAACAAGTCAACATACCCAAACCTGGGTGAGGGAAACTTGCAGAGTGAAAATCAGGAATGCAGACTTCTCTCCAGATATCATGACTTTGAAAGAACCAAAATTTTCTGGCCTCCAGACTGAACTGTGAAAGCAGCAGGACATAACAGATAGATACTTAGACAAGGAATTTTTCTTAGACATGAACAGAGTCCAATAATAAGTCAAAAAGTCAGCTAGGAAAAAATGAGCAAACAATACAACAGCAACAACAAAGAACCTGACTATAAAATGCTACTATGGTGACTGGGAAGCTCAAGATATAACCTTAGAAGAAGAAAATGACTTCAAAGAAAAATATGCATTGGACACAAGCCAACAAAAATTCCTAAGAAGAATTAAAAAGATAAAAAGTAAAGTTAAAAAAAATCAAATTAAGAACAGTAGAGGATACATTGGGAAAAGAAATGAGAACTGTGCAAAAAAATTATGAAAAGAGAATAATAGCTTAATAAAAGGGATACAAAAAATCAAAGGAAAAAAAATTCTTAAAATTTGGAATGGCCAAGTGAAGTTAATGATTTCATGAAACATCAAGAAACAATAAAACAAACTCACAAGACTGGAAAATAAATAGAAGAAAATGGGAAATATTCCATTTCTGCTCCCAACAACTACTTTGTAAACTAGATCAAGGAGAAATAATTTAAGAATCACTGGACTACCTAAAAACTATGACCATAAAAAGAGGATAAAATAATATTTCTTGCAAGTTTAAAGACAATTTCTCAGGTACCTTAGAAGCACAGTACAAAGTAGAAATTGAAATAATACACTGATTACCTCTTGAAACAAATCCCAAATTGATACTACAGCCAAAATTCAAAATCTTCAGGCCGAGGAGACAATTATTGAAAATATCCAAAAAGAAATAATTTAAATATCATAGAACCATCATCAGAACCATACGATAGTTAGCAGTTATAATAAAGGTGTAGAGAACTTGAAATATGATATTCTTGAAGACAAAAGAGCTAGTATTGCAACTAAAAATAGCTTATCAAGTAAAGTGAAGTATAATCTCATATGTGAGAAAATAGATAGTTGATGAAATAGAAAATTTCCAAAGCATTTTTGATGAAAACACCAGAGCTGAATAGAAAATTTGATATTTAAGTTCAAGACTTAAACATTAGTCAGAAACTATAAGGGACTAAACAAGGGTGATCATTTTATATTCTTATTTGGGAGGATGATACATGCTATACCTTAGACCTTTATCGTACCTAAGGGTTTTAGAGGGAATCTACTTACACAGAAAATAATGAGTATGAGGCTGTTATGTTGGGATGATCTCAAAAGGAGAATGGAAGAATGCACAGGAAAGGCAGGGAAAATTACCTCATTAAAATTCTAAAAATATGCTAGAAGAAATGATATTAAAGATTGTCCAAAGCACAAATTTCTTTCCCCCAATATACTATAAATTAATTTATTTTGTAAAGATGTCCTAATTACTTTTAAAATATACAATATTTTATTTTCCCCTATTATCTGTTAAAACAATTTTTAAACATTTTTTAAAATTTTGAATTCCAAATTCCCCCCCCCTTTTCTCCCCTTTCCTTTTTCCCTTTTCTCCCTCCTCCTTGAAATGATAAGCAATTAGATATAGTTTATACATGTATCATCATGTAAAACATTTCCATATCAGTAATTTTGTACAAGAAGACAAACTAAAAAAAAAAAAAAAAAAAGAATGAAAGAAAGAAAGAGAAAAAAGAAAGTAAAAAATAGCATGCTTCAATGAGTATTCAGTTTTTTCCTCTCTGGAGCTGGATAGTGTGCTTCATCATTAGGCCTTTGGAATTGTCTTGGATCATTGCATTGTTGAGAATAGCTAAGTCAATAGCAACTCTATTGCTGTTACTGTTTATAATATTCTTCTGATTCTGCTCACTACACTTTGCATCAGTTCATATAAGTCTTCTCAGGTTTTTCTGAAATCATTCTTCTTGTCATTTATTACAGCACAATAAAATTTCATCATAATCATATTCCACAGCTTATCTAACCATTACCCAATTGATGAATTCAATTTCCAATTCTTAGCTACCACAAGGAGAATTGCTGTAAATATTTTTGTTCGAATACTCCCCCCCACCCCTGCACTTTTTTGATGCCTCTGGGATTTAGATCTAGTAATGCTTTGTTGGATGCAAGGGTATGTGCAATCTCCACCCAGGAAGTAAGACCTTGAAGGAAAAATAGATAAAGAAAATAAAAGGAGGGTAGTGAACCTCAGGGGCAGTTTGTTTACTATTGCATATTGATAATTATATATATATGTTATATATAGTTCCTATGTTATGGAGTTGGTCTAGTGATATCAGAGAATATACAAAGGATTAATAGGATATTAATTAATTAGCATGTTAATTAATAGGATTATTAGGATTAATTAACAGGATATTAAATAGGACAAATGGATTCAGTCAGATAGAGAGCATTGAATGCAAAGCTCAGAAATTTATACTTTGAGGAAGGAAGTAATGGGCATATTAATCTGGTCTTGGCAAGAAGAATCTGGAATATGGCCGTCATTAAAACATCTCAAGTCCTTAGCATACCACTTAGATAGTTCACCATACATGATGGCAAACTCGTTCCCATACAATGCAGGGCATAGTTTCAGGATTCATATGAAGTGTTGAAATAAAATAATCAGAAAGTCAAATAATGGGATCCTTTGTTATTATTGTGCATTTTGTAATTAATTTACCTAATTTCATTCACGTAGGCTGCCTGTTGTCAGTTTTTGAGATATAAAAATGTTTAAGTTTTCTTAATAATATGGATCAACAAGCACGTTTATCTCTATAGTAATAACAATATTGCCAATAAAACTCAATATCTGAAGAACATTTGATAACCTCTGCCTGCCTTTTCCCACTTGAGTTATACAACCTTCCTAAGCAGTAGAACAGTAACTATCAATTTTACAGATGAGGAAACTGAGGCTCCCAAAGATTAAGAGGCTTGCTCAAAATGGCATGGCCAGTAAGTTGCAAGCTTGGGACGAAAACTTAAGACTTTTGTTTGTGTAAGTAGACCTTGAGATGATCTTCATAAGCCTTTTTTTCCACCCATCAGTTTCTTTCTTGGTTTTGATTGAAAGCCAACAATGAGGAGATAGTGGGAGGTGGCACTATCTTTGAGTCACCAGTAGTGTGACTGTCTTATATAGGGTCGGGCAAGCTTGATTTATGATTGAGGTCCAATGGGATTGTTCCTTGCTATGGCAACCTCCATTCTGAATTATTCAGACTCAAGACATTTTAGTTTAGTTTCCAAATTTATTGCCCTATTACCAGCTCTCTGTTGCTCATGTTCTATTCGGATGAGTCACTCTGACCTAGAGAATTGATCTTCCCTCTAAATTAGCTAAGACCTTGAGGCACTGCTAGCTGCCGTGTTTGCAGCTGGGGCTGGGGCTGCAGCATCATGATTTCTAATTTGGAGAGGGGAGTAAGGTCCCTGGACATTTCATCATCATTCAACGTATAAGACAGGATGAAGGGAAAGAGGTTGTGTCTGGCATCTGCTTATAAGACCTAAGTTGGTTCTTTTAAACCGTGCTATCACCTGTCTCAATCTTCATTCCAGATACTGCTTTTAAACAGCCACCCTTGTTCTAGCCTGATAAAATGGGCTTTTCCGTCATTCATCCTATGGAATAAATACCATCATTGTTCCTGGATCAACAGAGGGAAAAGAGATACATGACACAAACCAGCCAGAAGCGGTTCTTTGCAGAAATCTTTGATTCCTCCTTACCATAACTGAAGCAGTCACTAAAAGAGAACTTTATAATTAGAGGGGTGCCGTTCAAATTCTTGAACCTTAAGACCTTTTCGGGCCTCAGTTTCCCCAACTATCAAATGAGAAGGTTGTCTCAGAGAGTCTATAAACTCCTTTCTAGATCTGAAACTCTGATCTTGTAACTACACCACATCCATCTATTCTTCCTTCTAACATCTCTAACAGAAAGATTCATTGAATCTTACACCTTTAAGTGTCTCCAACTCTGGAGTAATTCAGGAGTCTAAGATTAATTTTTAAAAAGATATCACAAAACTTCAAAAGCCACCGCTAAAGAGATGAAAACATTTAGTCCTATCTTGCAAGCAGAAGTCTGACTTATATCTCATCTTGGGATGACCCCATATTCCCAGTGTAAAAACTATCTTCTCTTTCCCTTCCAACATTACCGCAAGGCAAGAACTGCCTCAGAGTAAATGCAACAGTGGCATCCTGTGGCTCATCCAGTGAATGGCAGGCCTGCATCAAAACTGCTGCTTTGTGGACTCTGTCACCAGCATCCACTTCTCTTCAAAGCCAGGAGGCATCTCACAGGGCTAGAGCCAAATGCAGAGGGTGTTGAACTTGAAGATCTTAGTTCAAATTCTGCCTAAGATATTTATGAGCTTTGTGATCCTAGTCAGGTCACTCAACTCTAATTTTCTCATTTTTAAAATGAGGATAATAACAGAAGCAACCTCATAGGATTGATGTGAGAATCCAAGGAGATACTATTTGTAAAGTACTTTGCAATCTCCCCAACTCCAAATGCCAGATTTTGTTATTATTATTATCTGACCTCATAGCACACTCAAACACACACACACACACACACAATCCAATTTACATGTTAGTCATGATTTATTTGTCTTAACTCTTCTATTTTATCATAAGGATTCTGAAGGCAGGGACTATGTTCTCTGCATTTGGCAGATGTATTCCTTCCTTCCTTCCTTCCTTCCTTCCTTCCTTCCTTCCTTCCTTCCTTCCTTCCTTCCTTCCTTCCTTCCTTCCTTCCTTCCTTCCTTCCTTCCTTCCTCCCTTCCTTCCTTCCCTCCCTTTCCTTCCTTCTTCCCTTCCCTTTCCTTCCTTCCTTCCTTCCTTCCTTCCTTCCTTCCTTCCTTCCTTCCTTCCTTCCTTCCTTCCTTCCTTCCTTCCTTCCTTCCTTCCTTCCTTCCTTCCTTCCTTCCTCCCTTCCTTCCCTCCCTTTCCTTCCTTCTTCCCTTCCCTTTCCTTCCTTCCTTCCTTCCTTCCTTCCTTCCTTCCTTCCTTCCTTCCTTCGATATTTGAGATGGTGAAATTTGAAAAGAGAATATTACAAATAATAATGTAATCTTATTTCTTGTCATTTCTTATATGATATTCTTTGCTCTAGCCAGGAGCATTTGTTTATTGTTGATTTATAGAATAATTTGCAGTCTTTATTCTTCCAGAGCTTACAGTTTACCAAGATAGATGAAACATTCGCACAAATAAGTATGGTGATAAAAGGAAGCACATGGGAACTTCTCAAATGTCATATTTGGCAATTCTCAGTTGGACGGACTTCTTTGAGAGTGCTATCAGCTCAAAATTAAATCTGTAATCTAGCTTTTGGTGTGATTTGTTTCTTGACTCTGGAGCAACACCATAACTCAGTTGTGTACCACTTGTATAATGTGGTCTTGTATCTTGTATTTAATCACTCATCTGGGAATTCTATAAAAGAGACCCCAAAACAAATCTGGAAACAGGAGACACTGAAACAGACAATGGTATCCTAGACTCTTGGCCATTCCCACAAGTTGTACCCAGCTTCTGTAAGTCAATTAAAAAACATTTATTATTCATTTACTATCTACCAGGCACTGTGCTAAGTTCTGAGTATAGAAGAAAAGATAAACGACAGCTTTTGCTTTTAAGGAGAAGAGACAATATACAAACAATTTACATTGGAGATAATCAACAGAGAGAAGGCACTAGATTAAAGAGGGATAAGGAAAGGCTTCCTGTGAAGGATGAGATTTTACTTTGAAGGAAGTCAAGATGTGGAGAGGAGGAGGAACATTCTAGGCATGGAATACAGCCAGTAAAAATGCTTAGAGTAGGGAAATGGAGTATCTTGTTCCAGGAACAATAAGGAAAACAATGTCACTATCTCAGAGAACATAGGGATAGGTGGGGTAGGTAGGGCAGTATATTGAATAAGAAAGCTGGAGAAAGGCATGTGTATATGTGTGTGTGAAGATTATGAAGAACATTGAATGCTAATGTAATGTATATTTGATTCTGGAGGTGATAGTCACTGAAATTTACTGAGGATGACATGGTCAGGCTTGTGCTTTGACAGCAGAGCAGAGGAAAGAAAGACTGGAGTGGGGAAAGATTTGTGGCAGGAAAGTCCAGAATTCTTTCGGATGAACTGTGTGCCCACCTAATTCAGGAGTGATCTTATGAAGAACTGCACAAGAGTGGCGGCAGTGTCGGAGAAAAGAAAGTCGTGCATACAAGAGATGCTACAAAAATAAAATCCACAGACTTTGACAACTCATTGAATATTGGGGAGAGAGATGAGAGAAAGAGTAAGATGTTGAGGATGAACTTAAGTTGTAAATCAAGGGACTAGGAAGACATGGTTCACTCAATAGTAACAGGCAAGTTTGAAATGTAGATGGGGGAGGGCAGGAAAATTGGGTGAAAATGAGCTCAGATTTGAACATATTGAGTTTAAGATGTGTATGGGACATCTAATGCAGGATGTCCAAAAGAATAGTTCCAGATGGGAGACTGGAAGGAAGTAAGCAAAGAAGTTAGGGCTAGATGAGTAAATTTGAGAACCACAAAGAAATCATAATTGACTTCACAAGAACTGATGATATCCCCAAGCAAAAAAATGTAGAGGAATAAGAGAAGAGGGCTTGAGATAGAGCCGCATGGGACATTCATTGTCATTGGGCATGGCCTGAATCAGTATCCAGCAAAGAAGACTGAGAAGGAATGATCAGATAGGTAAGAGAGTCAGAAGAGAGCAGTATCCCAAAAATCTAGAAAAAAGGGTATCAAGGAGAAGAGGGATGAAAATTGAAACAAAGCCAGTGTATCTTTCTATAAACTATAGTTAGTTATACACTTTAGAGTGAATCGTTTTGGTTGTTTGATGAAGTTGAAAGCCAGACTATACAGAGTTAACACGTGAGTAATAAGAAGGGAAGTGGAGGGACATATTATCAATGCCATTCTCAAGGACTTTAGTTATAAAACAAAAGAAGGATAAGTGATGATAGAAGATGGAATGGCTTGAAGGTTTTTTGGAAGATGAGAATGATATGGGTAAGTTTGTAGTGAGTAAGCGAGAAGCCAGGAGTCAAAAAGAGACTGAAGATATATGTGAAATTGGGGATAAAAGAAGGAGCCATCTTTTGGAGAAGACTGGAGATCACTTGTGCATGTAGAGGGATTATCCCTGGCAAGCAAAAAGTCTACATATTTCTGTGAAATAATGGTGAAGGACATAGTGACAGAAGGCACCTGGGTGATGTGAGATGCAGAAGAGTGAGGGGAGAGGGAATTCTTGGCAGATGGTCTCTTTTTTTTTTCAGTAAATGAGGGAATATTCTCAACTGAGAGGGTAGGGGAAAGAGAAGCTAAGGGAGATTTCAGAAGGTATGAAAGTATTTGGAAGAGCAATTGTGGAGAATAGGACAGTAAATTAATTAGGGAGGCAGAGAAAGATTGTCTTGTGGGCTTATGTAATATAAATTTGAAGTAGATATAGAAAATGTGATTTTCTCCCCTCCATTTGTTTAATAATACACATGTAGAAGCTAAGGTGATAGAAGGTGGAAATAATCCAAGATTGAGACTTTGCTGACATGTAATATAAGTTTTCAAAAGATCCAAGGGAAGAAAACAGTATATAGCTGCTGATTCTCCAAGATATCAAGATGGGAAAGATGAAGAACAGGAATGGTAGTACTAGAGAGAATTAAGGGATCAAGGGATTGAAGATCATAGTGTAGACAAAGGGTTTGGGGCTACAAGGTGAAGGGAAAAGTGAAATCACAATAGATTTTGATCAGATAAGGAAATTTCAGAGCTCATGAACGTGGAAGTGCATTTGTGGATGATGACAAGACCAAGTTTATGCCATCTTTGTGTCTGGCTGAGATGAGATGGAGGATGTGATATGCTTGATATGAAGAATTGTGAGATTCAAGTGTTTGAAGAAGTATCACTATGTATATTGAAGTTACCCAGTATGAGGACAGAAGGCATCTAGATGATTCAGTGGATAGAGCACTGAGTCCGGAATCAAGAAGATCTGAGTTCAAATGTGGCCTCAGATATTTACTAGCTGTATGACTCTGGGCAAGTCACTTAACTTACATTTCCCTTAATCCACCGGAGAAGAAAATGTCAAACCACTTCAGCCTCCTTGCCAAGAAAATCCCATGGACAGTATTAATGTGCTATGATCCATGGAGTCTTGAAGAGTTGGCTGTGACTGAATGGCTGATCAATGAGGGCAGGCGTTGAAGAGGGGAGAAACAGAATGAACCCGGTTTGTAATTTATTGAGGAAATGAGCTCTGGTTCTTAAGAAGCTTTTCATCATATCAGGTCTAAATTTGCCTCTTTACGACTTCCACTTGTTGTTTCTAGCACAGTTTTCTGGGATCAAGAAGAAAATGTCAAATTCTTCCTTCTGGCAGCCCTCTGAATATTTGAAGACAGCTATAATATCACCCTCAGTTTTTTTTTGCTTTAGATTAAGTCTCTCTGGGTCCTTTAGCTTATCCTCATATGGCGTAGATGGGGAGCACTTCTTGATTTTACTTGCCTTCCTTGGGTCACTCTATCAAATCCTTCTTAAAATGTGGTGGCCAGAATCAAAAACAATATTCAAAATGTGGTCTGACCAGTGGAGAGACAGATGATCACCTTCCTAATCCTGAATACTATGTTTCTCTTAATTCAATCTAAGACTGCATTAGCTTTCTTTGTCTTCTTATCAAACTGTTGACTTAAGTTGAGTTTTTACTCTAATATCCCCAGATTTTTTTCCCCAGAGGAACTATACTATGATCTTGTTTTAGAGAAACTGATTTTTTTGAGCCCAATTGTAAGATTTTACATTTATTCTTGTCAGAAAAATTGTAAAGAGAGAGAAGTCCTTGGGCAGAGATGTGGGGTGCAATCACAATAAGAGGCAGGACAATGGATGATGATTCATCAAGGAAAACAGAAGAAATAGCCAGAAAGATGGGAGGAAAATGAAGAGAGAGGAGGAGAAAGTATCTAAGAGGGACTGGGTGGACCACAGTGTCAAATGATGAGAGTAGAACTCAAAAGAATGAAAGCAAAGAAGTCCACTGGATTTAGCAATTAAGAGATCATTGGTAACCTTAGAGGCAGGCAGTTTCAGTGAGTAATGAAGTGAGAAATCAGATGGCAAGGGACTGAGAAGTAATTCAGAGGAAGGACAGTAAAAGCAATGGATGGAGAGATTTCTTTTTGATTTTTCTAGGAGTTTGCCTAGAAAATAAAGAACAATAGCCATGTAAAGATATTTAAAGTATAGTGGGGGGTGTGGGCATATATTGAGAAAACAAACAAGAAGTTGATAGGTAAGAGAGTTTAAAAATCACAGAGATAAGATGCCAGAAGAGATGATAGGAAATGGGATTAAGGGCACAAGGAGGATGGTTGTTCTTAGTTAGGAGAAGAGTTCTCTTCATCAGAGACTAGAGCAGACAAGGAAAGAGTGGTGAATGAAACTAAAAAGTTTTGAGTTATAGTCAAGGGAAAAAGAAGGAGTTCACAAAATGGTCTTTGACAGGAATAAATGTCAGAGTGATCCACAATTAGGGTAGAGGAGACCAAGTGACTCCTGATCTTTTCAAAACTTAAAACATTATATAAAAGTTAATTTTGTTCCTACCTTTGCCTCGAAATCAAAAGCATCTGTGCCTAAATCATATGGATGCTCTCTCCACAATTCATACAACTCGATAAAAAATTATTGAGAGATATTGTGACAAATATATATATATATGTATATATATAAACACACACACATTTGGACACATACACATACATATACATATATAAACTTGTGTGTGACATACACAAATAGATACACACACACATATATATATATATTTAGATATGTGTGTTTATATTAGAGGCTTATTATCAGTGTGGAGATAGACATATGGCATCACACTGCAGCCAGCTTGATGACCTGGTGATAAGCCTCTACAAAGTACACTACTAGGTTAGGCATTGGACAACAATAATTATTCTGTCACTGTTCTCGTCTCCAAAGTCTTTCTGGCTTGATAGGAATTGTCAATGCAAGTACTCTACCATCCTAGCTTCAAGAATCTAGGATTGCCTCCATGCCATGGCAAGGCATTTCAGGGCAGGATTTTAATGAAGAGGATGATGATGATGATGATGATGATGATGATGATGATGATGATGATGATGATGATTGATGATGATGATGATTACAACTAGCTGAGGACACAAAGGTACATGATTTGTATGTGTGTTAGTGTCAGCCAATTTACCTCAGTGAATATCGAATACGTAAAAGTTGGTCCACCTAGGAATTCCAATTCAAAACCAGACTTCAAGTTAATCAAGACCAGAAGCTTTTAACTTGGACTCCCCCTCCAACACAGAGGTCTGTGGATAGATTTCAGAGAATCCATGAACTTGGATAGGGGAAAATATAATATATTTCTTTTTAACTAACCTCTCACTGAGATTTAGCATGTCCTTTAATTATTAAAAAAAAAAAACAATAGGATGAGAAAGGGTCCATAGGTTTCACCAGATTTCCAGAAGGGTTCCTTAAACAAAAATGTTGAAAACTCCTGGATTAGGGAGGAAATCTAGGGGTCTAATACTGACAAGGCAAAGGTAGAGAAACCAATTTCGTTCTCAAGAGCTGAACTGGCTAAAAGACTTTATATGAGAAATCAGAAGAAAGAGGGTGAATAGGAACACGCACAATGTTAACACCATACTCTGGGCTCATAGAATTTCAGAGATGGAAAGAAGTTCAGAAGCCATGCAGTCCAACCTGTACCTGAATGGGAATTCCCTGTTCCCTGATCATTCTTAATAAATGGTCATCTAGCCTTTGCTTTCTAATCCAGGGATTATAAAACAACCCATTCTGGATAAATTTAATTATTAGGATTTTTTTCCCCCACATCAAGTAAAAATCTGGCTCCCTGCAATTTCTACCCATTGTTCCCACTTTTCCCCTCAGGAAACCAAAATCTAACCCCTTTCTCACATGTTCTTGTTGCTGTTTGGTCATTTTCAGTCATGTCTGACTGTCCATAACCCTATTTGGGGTTTTTCTTGGTAGAGACACTGGAATGGTTTGCCACTTCCTTACCCAATTTATTTTATAGATGAGGAAACTGAGGCAAATAGAGTTAAGTGACTGACCCATAGTTAAACAACTAGTTAAGTGTTTGAGGTCAGATTTGAACTCAGGTGTTCCCAACTCTGGGACAACTAGTAAGCACATTAGACAGAGCACTGGGCTTGGAAATAGAAAGACTCATTTTTGTGAATTCAAATATGGTTCCAGATGCTTACTAGCTGTATGACCCTGTACAAGTCATTTAACTCTATTTGCCTTAATTTTCTCATCTATAAAATGAGTTGGAGAAGAAACGGCAAGCAACTCAGGTAATTCTGCTGAGATAACATGAATGAGGTCCTAGGGTTCTGTCCACTGGGCCACCTAGCTGCCTTTTCCCATGTGTCTTTTCTTCTACTAAGGGTAGACATGTCTGTTTCCCTCAATTATTTTTCATGTGGAATGATCTTGAATGCTGACACCATACTGGTTAATATTCTGTAAGCTCTCCAGTTTATCAATGACTTTCCTAAAATTTGTTGCCCAGAGCTGAAAACTGTGTATAGTCTACAAGAGTCAAGGACAGCAAGGCCATCTTTTACCATATTCTATACATTATTACTCACTTAATGCTTCCTAAGTTCCCACCAGCATTTTTTGACTATTATGTTTTAACCTACTTTATATTTTGTATATATTTCCTAAATATTTGTATGTATACATGTCATTTCTCCTTGAGGTGGGGGATTGTTTCACTTTTGTTTTTGTATCCTCAGTGCCTGGCATTGTAGGCACGTAATAAATACATGTTGATTGATTGATCCCCAAACTTTTAATGTCATTCCTATAGTCCCTTTGCTGGAGCATGAGAACAACATGTTTATACAGAATCCATTTTTTCCATCATGGAATTTTACACCTACTGAGAAGGGATAACTAAGTTCCTGTGTCTTGGTAATAAAACAAAGAAATAGGTCCCTGAGGATGCTCATGGTATTACTGTGGAAAAGCTGCCAGCAATAATGCTCTGAAAAGGTATACAGAATCATAAATACTAAATTTGTGTTCATCCAGATCTGAGGAGATGAATTAAATTAATGTCAACAAAGGATGGGCTCTACCACAGCCTCTCAGGAAAATTTGGTTAAAAAAGGAAAAATATCCTACTGGGCAGGCAGCTGGGTGGTTGGGTAGAGGGCTGGTCCTGGAGGCAAGAAGACAAGTTAAAATTTTCACTACAGGCAGTTACTAAGTACATGACTGCATAAATTGCTTATTTCCATTTGCCTCAGTTTTCTTAACTGCAAATCAGGGTGATAATAGCACCTGTTGTCATGAGAATCAAGTGAGATATTTGTGAAGTGTGTAACAGTACTGGCACATAGTAGGGGGCTTAATAAATGCGTATTCCTAATAATTATAAAGTTGTTCCTCATTGATTGATGTAGCAGTTTACCTTTATTATTTCATTTGGTCTTCACAATAGCCATATGAGAAGCTATTGACCTAGTGAATTAAAGGAGAGGCTTCAGAGTTAGGAAGAACTTAATCTGGGCGCTGCTTCTCACACCATGACTGCATGAACATGAGCTAAGTCCTCTCTCAGATCTCAGGGGACTTGCCAATCAGTACCAAATAGTGGAGGGAATCTTTAGATTGGGAGTTCCATGGACAAACCAAATCACAGGTCCACACAAAAATAACTAGAAACTATAAGAAGTTATGATTTGTAGCATTTTTCTGGAAAGAAACAGAAGTTCAGAGTGGTTAAATGACTAGGAGAGGCAGGATTCAAACTCAGGCCTTCTTGATTAGCATTGGATCTAAGTTCAGAATTCTCCATTACGTCATATTGACTTTCAGATTTATAGAACTACTGAAGAAAACCCCCCTGTGAACTATTAGCCACAAAATCCCAAATCTCCGTGAGATATTTCTCATTTCTCACCTGGCTCCCTACTCTGGGACTTCTCTGATTTCTCCATCATGCCCCAGGAAGCTCATCACCGAACTTATCATTGTGTTTGCTACATAATAAGCACTTAATAAATGTTTATTGACTAACTGTAAGAACCTATAACATGATTGTTTGAGCTTGATCATTTTTTCTAATGGTTAAGAAACTATTGTGCAAGTTTAAGAGTGAACGGAGCATATTAACATTTGAATTCATATTTTTATATTAATGGATAATGTATATGAAAGTTGCCTTCTTAAGGGAAAAAAATAGAAAAAAAACATTGTAAACGTACAGCTCAGCAAGATATATGAAACCCAACTGATCTGTGGAATCTGTTCAGTCAAACAAGGTTTTTGACTGAAATTATGCTTCACTTAATCAGAGGTAACATTGTGTAGGTGGGAGCAGCACTCTCCCAGAATGCAGGTGTTCCTTCCATTAAAAGAGGAAATCTCCCCCCTAAGGACAATAACCCACCAATTAGGGACAGGCAGACCCAGGCCCGGCTTGGCTGGCCATACTGCTCACACTGTTTCCCCCAAACAGTTAAGGTTTGATAAAACCCCAAACAGTTTTGCCAAGCACTTTCCCCCTCAGTATTTAAATCCCAAGGGTATCTTAAGGGACATTTAATCCTTGTGTTTCTGGTTCATTTTCCCTTAACTCATCAAAGAGAGGTTATGCAAGATTGCTTTGATCTCCAATAAGATTTTTTCATGAGAGACTTGAGGCCATTACTTGCAGAACAGAAGGCTAAGCTGTGCCAAAGAGTGAGGGGAGTTAACAGCATGATGTTAATATGCTCCATTCACAGTCCCCGACCTCTGGGGCCCAAACTGGGTTCCAAACTTGGCAAAATGTTTCCTCCCACCCTCCAGTCCAATAAAGCTCCTTAATGAACTAGCAGGGCAGCTGCATAGCCAATGTCCAGGCGATTCTCTTGGTTCTAGTCCAGTAGTGATAATAATCAGGTCTGCATCAGAAATTAAACACTTGGGAGGGAAGCTGGTCCCTCTCTCTAAAAGAAAAGAGCCAAACTGCTTTTCTGCAGATTCTAAGACATATTCCCTGGCAGGACTGGTATCTGGAAAGGTAAAGGGGTATTTATCTCAATCTTGCTTTAGCTGCCTCCAAGTGCCCATTTGTCATTGGACTAATCCCATCCTCGAGAGTGTTTCTCAGCCATTATTGGCACTTAGGTAGTTGAGCAGTAAGGGTCAAAGGCTGAAAAACAAATGGCTTGGAAAATGATTACCAAATCTACAAGCTAAATAAATTCAGCAATAGATACAACAATAAAATGCAGATTCCTTTTATTATGTGAGTGAAAAGAGCGGTGGTCTTGGGATGGGATGGGGTCAAGAGGCCTCAATCCTAGCCCTGGCTGTAACTAGTTGTACAAACTTGAATGTGTCACTAAATTTCCCTGAGCCTAAGTTTCCTTACTTGTAAAACAAGGAGATTAGATTAGGGATTCTTAAATTGGAATCTATGAACTATTTAAATGAATGTATTTGATGAATTTATTTCAATATAATTTTTTTTTGTAGTCGTAGATACTTTATTTCATGTATTTAAAAACATTTTGAGAAGAATTCTATAGATATCACTTTTTTTGCCAAAGAGGCATAAAAAAGGATAAGAAACTCTGGACCAATTGATCTTTATGTTTTCTTCCTGCTCAATTATTATTATTTTTTTTTTTTTTGGCCATCTGATATCATCCAGGGACTATAACAAGATATTTATTTTCAGGGAAAAGAAAGTCCTATGGTATATGTTGGTCTTTGCCTAAGATTAGGGTTCATTCTCCCAGAGGCCATCTTTGGGGTGCATTCCTTCTTTCTAATTTGAAAAGCCACATGGAGGAAAGACAAAATATCTGACTTTGGAGTCAGGAGACTTAACTTCCTATCACACTTCCAATACTAGTACTATGTGACCTTGTTTCAGAGCCTCAGTTTCATCATCTGTAAAACTGGAGAGAAGGGAAATTCAATTTTAATGACCTCTGAAGTATGTAAGATAAGAGATTTTATGTGATCATTTGACCTAAGCTGACTGGAACACCAGTGTGTGACAACCTCATTTATTTAGAACATAATCCAGAACCAGTAAATGAGCAACAACAACAAAAGGTCCAATTAACTAAAATGAACTTTATTCATAGGAGAGATTTCCTCTCAGAATCTACATTTTCTGTGTCTGACTCTTCATGTCTCTATCCTTTCCCTTTCCCTTTCCCCTCCCTCTCAAACTCCCTTCTCTTTCTGATTCTCTCTTTCTTTCTCTGTCTTCCAATCCATGTCTGTCTGTCTGTGTCTCCTTCCTTCTTGCCTCCCTCTCTCTTCCCCTTCCTCTCTCTCTCTCTGTATGTCTGTCTCTGTCTGTCTGTATGTCTGTCTGTCTGCCCTAAGTTTGTTTCTCTTTTTATCTTCATCTCTATTTCTCTTTTCACCAATGTCCATTCTGTCTCTATCTCCTCCCAATGTTTTTCTCCTGCCCTCCTTCCTTCTATGTCTTCTTCTCTCTTTTTTTCTATGTATCTCTGTCTTTCTGTGTATCTCTGTTTCTCTTGTCTCTAATCTTTTTGACTACTTTTATAAATCACAAATTTCAAAAGGAAAGGGCTGCTACATGACACCAGAGTCATCAGCTACCATTTTGATAAAAAGGAGACAAAATTATTTTTAAAAAATCAAAGCAAATATAATAAAAAGAAACATAGTTTTTTGAGCTATTTTGTGAGACTATTACCTTTTAAGAAGCCCTGAGGACATCACTGGTTTATAACATAATGAAATAAGTGATGTCTCACTAAAGAGAGCAAAACTCTGGTTCTTACGCTGTAGAAAATGACTTTGCACTTATGAGCTCCAATGCAAGCCCTGAAAGGTTCTACAATATTTAAAAGGCTTCAAGTATGGGCCTGATTGATAGACCATCCATAACGGCTGCTTGTGTGTTTTTAAGGATGATCTTAGCTAAGTTCAAAGAGTTTCCTTTTCTGGCTACACAGATTTAAATCTTGTACTAGGATCGGGATTATTTTGGCCACAATCTCTCAGGCCATCATTATATTTTTAGGGGGCAGAGGATTGTGATAGAGCCTGGGGAAAGGAATAGTCACATCACTGAGACCAAAGACACTTGAAGTACTGAAAAAATTACATTTTGTATAAGAGGCAGCATGATGTCATAGATGATAGATTACCACTGGAACCAAGAAGAAGAGTTCAGGACCTGTCTCTGACACATATTGCCTGTGTGACCATGAGCAAATTCCCTAACCTCTCAGGACCTTAGACAATTAAGAATAAAAGTTACAATGGAAGAATTTTTCACTGAAGAAATCACAGGTTTGAACTTTCTTGCTTCCTTCTCCTGCCATCCTCTGGCATATGTTTAAAGAAGATAATAAATGCATAATGTACTCTAGCAATCCAAAATGATCAACAAAAAAGTTTCTGTGTTTAACAAGTAAACTTCCAGATATCTGAGAACTTTGTTGACCCAGAGCAAGGTTCCTGAATGCTGAGGCTCTATGGATGGACTCTTTTCCTCTCACATTCCATTACTATCCTTAGGAGCCATCTTCACATTTTCATACAAATCTCAGACACTGAAAAACACCACATTCTACTTTCTGATGACAATGAGAAATAACAGAGGAGTTCTTTGGCATAAGGACAAATCTCTGGATCAACTTGACCATTCCTTTTGTAGTCAGATTATTCATTTAAGATAACTTCCAAATGTTCTACAACAATTTTAAAAATCTATTCTTAGCTAATTACTTTAAAAATTATCCAGATCTGTCTGCACTATCTTCCCTTATTAAAACGATGGCCTACCATGAATTGCTTTACCAGTAGTGTTCTTAGATTTGCATGGATTCATCCAAATTAATGATTTTATGTCACTAGGCTTTGTCAAACTAAATTCTGTGCTACAGAAGATCCATGTAATAAGATCGAGGTGGATAAATTAGAAATCATCCATCAACTAAGGTTTTTTAAAAGCTATAGAAGAGAAATTCTAAGATTTGGAGTTTGAAACTCAAGATCAAATTCAGAGTATGACACTGAGGGCCTGAGAAATCAAGTGATTTGCCTGTACTCTTCTAGCTAATTTGTAGAATAGGCACTTAAATCTGACCCCAAATCCAAAATTCTGTCCATTGTACCACACAAGGGTAAGCAACGGAGGATTATGAATGTGAAAGAGTAACATGGTTCTATAATAATAATAATAACAACAACAACAACAATAATAGTAATGCTAGGGTTACCAATGCTTAGAGGAAGGTAGACTGGCGATGAATGCCAATGACAAATAAAAAAAGACTTTTCTACTGTTATTAGAAAAAAAGAAGAATGAATTAACAGCAAGCATTTATTAAGTACTTACTCTATATCAGGTACTTAAGATGCAAAAAAAGGCAAAAATGAAAGTCCTTGCCCTCAAGGAATTTACATTCTAATGAAAAGATATATGAACAGCTAGGATTGCTATTTGGCATAGATGATATAATGAGAATGAAGAATGGAGAAAATATAAAATCTATTTTGTTTCTGTTTGCTTTTCTAGGAGGAATGATTTTGGAATTGGAAAGGAAAGAACAAAAAAGCCTTATGGGGAACTGAAATACAAGAGTGATAATAATAGAAAGTGAAGAATAATAGAAGTGAGAAGAACAGAAGGAAGAGGAGGGGGATGAGGGAGAAGAAAGATACAGAGATGGAAACAACAAGAAAAGACATTTACATAGTGCTTTAAAGTTTGAAGAGCGTACTACCTTTATCTCATTTGATAATGAAAGATATTTAGAAAAAAGGTAGTTAGGGATTACCTAGCCTGCTTAGATAAATTCAAGTCATCAAATTTGAACAAACGATATCCTAGGGTACTGGAAAAAGTAGAAGTGATTGCTGAGGTACTGTCAGTGAACTTTGAAAAATCACAGAAAATGTGGAACTTGACTCAGTCCTCAGAATGGTATATGTTGTTGTGATTTCCAAAATAGAAAGGAAGAATAGCCTTCAAAGTATAGGGCAATGAGCTTGGCTGACTATTTTGGATGATTAATGAGAAAGGGAAGCAGAGATTACTAAGAACTTCAGCAAGAACAGCTTATGTTAGGTAAATCTCACTTTCTTCTTTTTTTAATCAGGATTAATGGACAAATAATTGAGAGATTTTGAAATCAGTTTAATTGGATTTCAGCAAACCATTTAGAAAATGCGATTTGATGTCTGTTGGAATAATTGAATCATAACTAAAGAATAATTTAATGTTTAGAGTTAATTGATATATTTTAATAGAGTATATTGATAGATTTTATTTTTACATTGCTCATCCTTCCTCTTTCTTCATCTCACAGAGCCATATATAATAACCAAGAATTAAATCTTTCTCTTTTGAAAGAAAAAAATCAGCAAAATTGATCAATATACTGGAAAAACTCCTATGCCATAGTCAGTGTTTCACATAACTTATTCCCTATTTATGCACATCTTCAAAAGGGCCTGTTATAAACATTCTGCTGTATACCAAGCCTTTATTTTATTTAGATTTTGGTCAATGACCTCTTTGAAATATATTTTTAGTAATAGAATCTTTGGGTCAAATTATATAGATATTTTAGCCATTTTATAAGTTGTATAATTCTAAATCATTTTCCATAATGGTTGTACTAATTTACCATCTTTGTCAAGTTGCAGAGTGTGAAGTCAAATGTCAGGTGGTTTTGATCTTATTATTAGTGTTTCAGAGCATTCTGTTGTATAGTTGTTAATAGTTTACATAAATTGTTCCTTTGAGAACAGTCTATTTACATCTTTGAACCATGTATCTGTTGACCTACTTGTGGTCTTATATATTTCTGTTAGTTGCTTCTATCTCTTAGATAACAAAGTCTTATCAGAGATAGAGTAGTTTAAAATTAAGGGTTTAATATTAATTGCTTAGTATCAACTTAGAAGGAAATTTCTTGTGCAACGTATCCTTGAACTTGTTCTTTTCAACATTTTTATCTATGATGTGTTTGAAGATAGAGATAGCATGCTTATCAAATTGAGAGATGACACAAAAGTGAGGGATAGCCAATATATTTTGTGACAGGATTTGAATAAATCACAACAGATTGGAATATTTGGATGAAGTTAATAAGATGGAAGCTGGTAAACTTAAAGCTACTACAAAGGTTCAAAAATAAATTTCACAAGAATAGTGGGAGAGCAAGCAAGACAACTGGTATACTAGGGACTGGGGATTTTGTGGATTATTAAATTAATAGAATCAACAATGTGACAAAGCAGCCACTAAAAAGTGTATGAGACCTCAGGCTACATTACGAGACACATACTGTATTCAAAATATGAGTAGTGAGAGTCTTATTGTATCCTGCCCTGATCAGACCACATATGAAATATACTTAATTCTGGGCATCCCATTATAGGAAAGACATTGATAAATTGGAGAAGTGTCCAGAGAAGAACTGAAATCATGTTACATGAAGACCAGTTAGAGGAACTTCATGTTTATCCTGGAAAAGAGAAACTAAAGATGTAACATGACAGCTATTTTAAAGTATTTAAGGGAAAATTATTTAGAGGAGAATTAGATATGCTATGTATGGCTCTAGAAGGTGGGAATGGGATCAGTAAATAAAATTTTCAGAGAACCAGATATAAATTCAATGTAAAAAATTCTAACATTTGGAGGTACTGAAAAATGAGAAGAGCTGCCTCAGGAGGTAAAGAGTTTGCTTTATTAGAGTTCTTTAAGAAGAATCCTGGATAAACACGTGTTAGAGACATTATGGGAAGGAATTTTATTCAATTACAGCTTAAACTGATTGGTCTCTGACCTTTCTTCCAACTCTGACATTCTACAAGTTTGCTGAAAAACAAGCAGATGTAATTGCTGAGCCTTTTGATGTTAGTGATATTTTAAAAATCATAATGAACAAGATGTTTGCTGTAGGCCTGAAGACTGGCAAATATTTTGATTTATTTTTTAATTTAAGGGTGGGGATTCTTAAAATTACAGGCTGTTTTTACTTGACTTTGATTTCTGGAAAAATATTATTTAATAATAATTCTAGTAGATATTATTTGAGGGAAGACATTATTTAACAAATTTTCTGGAAAATATTATTAAAGACATGAGCATTTAGAAGAAGAATCAGGATCCTTAAGAGAAAATATTAATTCAGTCCCACCCAAACATCATTTCCTCCTTCAGGGGAATGCCTCATGTTAATATGATCTTAGAAAGATAATGATACTAGATAGATAAATTCTAGATTATGTAATTTTTATGGATTATTATTATTTTGTTTATTTTTTAGAATAAAATTTTGGTTTTTTTATTTTAATATCTTTTTATTTTTCCAAAATATATGCAAAGATAGTTTTCAACATTCACCTTTTCAAAACCTTGTGTCCCAAATTTTTCTCCTTCTCTCTCCCCATCCCCTTCCAGAGATAGCAATAATCCAATATAGATTAAGCATATGAAATTCTTCAAAACATATTTCCATATTCATCATGTTGCTCAAGAAAAATAAGATCAAATAGTAAAAGAAAAAATATGAAGAAGAAAAAAAATAAGCAAACAACAATATTAATTTTTATTCAGTCATTTCTAGTCATGTCCAGTTCTTCCATTTTGCATCTTCCTGTCAAAGACAGTGGAATGGTTTGCCATTTCCCTTCATTTTATAGATTCTTTTAGCTCATTTTATTTTTTAAAATTTTTTATTAACGTTTTCATTTACAAAACATAGCAATGAGTAATTTTTCGACATTGACCCTTGCAAAGCCTTGTGTTCCAAATTATCCCTTCTTTTCCCCCACCCTTTCTCCTAGATGGCAGGTAGACCAACACATGCTAAATATGTTAAAATATATGTTAAATCCAATATATGTATACATATTTATACAGTAAGTATAATGGACCAGAACTCTGTACTTGAAACAAGGATTCTTACAAGGTGTTAATTCAATGTAATTGATAAGACAATGATTATCTAGTTTAGCATGGTACTTAATAGTTCTCTAGTTCAGTATGATTGATTTAATCTTACAACAAATAATGGTTCCCTAGTGATGTAATGATTGGTTTATACTCAGTATACTGCATATAAACTGGGACAAACTCAGCCAGAGACAGACTGGGAAGGGGCCTAGGACAGACTTAGAGAAGACAGAGGACTAGAGGTGGGAGCTCAAGCTCTCAGAGCCAAAGAAAGACATTTATTCCATCTCCCACCTTTGTGGTGGCTGGAGGCTAGAGCACAAGTCCTCATACTCAGAGAAACTTCAAGACAGAGACTGTTGTGGTGGTCTTCCTGCCTCCCCCAAAGAAACCAAGACACATTCCACAGGACCTCCAGAAAGCTGGCCTGGGCCCCAAGCAAGGAAACTAGGCTGTGAAGGAGATAATAAAGAATTTGGACTTTATCCCTGGCTATTCTCATGGTGATTATTTTGCTAAAACGAAGGCTGGTCCCAAGACCTCTAGAAAGCCAGCCAGAACATTACACATCATCTTGCTGCACAAGAAAAATTGGATCAAGAAGGAAAAAAAAAACTGAGAAAGAAAACAAAATGTAAGCAAACAACAACATAAAGAGTGAGAATGCTATGTTGTGGTCCATGGTTCTCTCTCTGGGTGTAGATGGCTCTCTTCATCATGGAATAATTGGAATTGGTTTGAATCATCTCCTTGGTAAGAGGGCCACATCCATCAGAATTGGTCTTGTTGTTGCCATGTACAATGACTTCCTGGTTCTGCTCATTTCACTTCTGCTCATCATTTCTTATAGAACAATAATATTCCATTACATTATATACCATAACTTATTCAGCCATCCCTCAACTGATGGGCACTTACTAAATTTCCAAATCCTTGCCACTAGAAAAAGGGGCTGCTATAAGCACTTTTGCACTTGTAGGTTCTTGTCTTTTTTATGATTTCTTTGGCATACAGACTCCATAAAGACAGTGCTGAATCAAAGGGTATGCACAGTGTGAGAGCCTATTAGGCATAGTTCAGAATTTCTCTTCAGAATGGTTAGAATAATTTACAATTCCATCAACAATGCATTAGTGTTCCAGTTTTCCTATATCCTCTCTATCATTTATCATTATCTTTTCCTGCCATCTTAGCCCATCTGAGATAAAGTGATATCTCAAAAATATCTAGAAGATAATTTTTATAGAATTATTATAATATCATGCTGGCTGAATATTTCCTTTTGTAAATATCAAATAAATCAATTTAAAATGCCTATATTATATTAAAATATTATTAATGATAATAATTGTGATGATTATTCATTGTTAACAATTACTACTGATAGCCAAAATAAATTATTTATTAAATGAATTTTCGTTCAATGTTCAATACTCATTGCTCATGAATATTGAATATACATATATTCAATATTTTCATGATTCTTATTTTTTTCATGAATTTGATTTCATAAATGATATATTCAATATTTAAAAATTCATTGAAGTCACCTGCCTCACTTTTCCTTCCAAAGCCATCTTAGATGTAGAGACAAACACATAGCAGATAGTAAATAAATCCTTATTCTCCACTCCCTCAAGCTGTTCAAGAAGGAAAACTTACTTGTATCTGTGGAGATTACTCTTCCATTGATATCACTATCAGTATGTGTTCTCTTGATTCTGAGGTGTGTAACAAGGTCTTCATGGAGTTTCTCTGCTTCTTCATCCTCTGGTATGGATGTTAACAAGAAAGTTATGATTACCTTTGACATGGTCTGCCAATGCAGCAGGAGTGCAAAAGGAGTTGACCAAATGCCACAAGAAATCTACAACTTTTTTGACTTTATTTACCTCAAGAATGACAGGTCAATGTTATTCAGTACCTAAAGCATCACAGGAGCATGTCCTACAAAGAGATCCCCTGGAATGACAAAAGTGAAATCAATGTTTGCAGATACTCCACCCCACAAACTCTTAACACTTTTTTTCTATTATGCACTCCTTTGTCAGTCTTTTAAAGCTTATTAACCTCTTCTAAAATAGTGTTTTTAAATACGTAAAATAAAATATATAGGCTTATAAAGGAAATTATTTTGAAATAAGGTTATCAAAATATTTTTCCCATTTAAGTTCATGGACCCCCTGAAATCTAACCACAGACCTCTTGAAGCTCCATGAACCCCATTTTGGGAACTCTTGCTCTAAAAAGTATATAATTCTTAGCACTTTCTGCCATCTTTTCTTCCATTTTTTGAAAGGAGAGTTGAAACAGAAGAAAATCACACAAAACTGAGGATCATTTTCTAATTTTAAATCCATTCCACAGACTACTGTCCTAAAGAATTAGTCTCCTAGTGGTTCACTTTCTGATGATGAGTCCTTAGTTCTTACCTTAACTGATTCCAGTACAGCAGATACATGGGTTACCAGAAATGAATCTGAAGTAATTATGACTGTAGGTAAATCTAGTCTGGAGTTAGTTGCCTGTAGGCATAGCATTAATGACTTAGGGTTGTCTCATACCATCATGCAGCATTGCTGTTGGATTTTCATGGATTACTAATTCATAAAATTCATAGAATCATAGTGTTTTAGAACTGCAAAACCCTAAGAATTTGATAAAGAATAAATTTTCTGATCTATGATTTTGAAAAGCTGAAAGTTTAAATTTCATAAATTGAATCAATAATATCTAAAGAGAATTCATTACTTAACGAAAACTTTTAGGTATTCTTTTTATAAAGTAAATGGCATTTAAAAAAATCAAATAACTATCCTTAATTGATCTATTTTTTAAGACTAGGTTTTTACATACTGAGTCTTTTAAATCAAAATATATCTATACCAATAAATGTAACTTCAATGTTTATTGGTAAAATTATCATCAGTTGACTGAAACTTGTTGATTTGCTATGGCTGATATATCTTACTACATTTTAGCTTGAATTTTCATTTTCTTGTTTATTTGAGTTTTTTTCAGTTTTCTTTTTAAATATCCTGAACTGAACAAGCACCCCATAAAAGGAACATTTCATATACATTAAGAAACAGAGGAGAATTGTACATGGAACTGTGAGTCTATTACATAGGGTTTTCTTTTCTTTTTAAGTATGTAATAAATTAAGAATGCAGCTTTCAAAGGTGTCCTGCTTTTTTGTAAATTTATCTGGACTTTTCCCCTTCTTTTCTGATTTAAGAACTTTAGCCCTAAGACTTATCTTCCTCTTATATCCTACCACTGAAAAGAAAAAGGGGTATCTTTGTAATAAATATTCAAATATGCATAATCAAGCAAAACAAATTCCTATATGACCTACTCCTAAAATATGTGTCTTCTTCTCTAGTTGTATTCCATCACCTTGCTCTTATGGGATGGGTAGCATATATAATCATTAGTCCTCTGGAATCTTGGCTCATTTGCTACATTGACTAAATTTCTTAAGTCATTCAAAAGTATTAATTTTTATATTATTGTTGTTATATGAATTATCTCCCTGGTTCTGCTCTCTTTACTCTGAATTGACATATAATTCTTCCCTGATTTCTCTCTGAAACCAACCACCCTTTTCACTATTTCTTATAGGAAAATGATATGCTATTATTTTCATATACCATAATTTGGCAAGCTATTCACAAATTCAGGTACTCTCGTAGTTTCCAGTTCCTTGCCACCACAAATAAAACTGTACAAATATTTTTGTACCTGTGGCACATTTTCCTCATTTTTTGAGCTTTTGGGGGATATAGCCCCAAGAATTATAACACTGAGTCAAAGGGTAAGAATTTTTCTATGTAATTTTGAGTTCATTTTCAGGAAATTAAATTATTACATAGTTTATGATAATTTTAACTCATAGTTCAATATAATTCATGATGCACAGCATAATAGACATTATGGTATAATTTATCTACAATAGCTAATCTGGAACAATCCTTCACTATTAATATCTCTGGAACTCAAGTTTTCCCCTGATATATGTATTTAGTCACTCTAATTATTCTCACCTGAATTGCCCCAAAAACATATTCCAAAGAAGGAAATACCACCAAGCAAATCTTAAAGTAATGAAATTTCTGCCATGTAATTTCTCAGATGACAAGGAAATATGATCTCATGATTACTAGTCCAGCAGGCTTTAGGGTCCAAAAGACCCACTTCAGACAAACACTAGTCCTGTGACAGTAGATGTTTTTTCTCAACCTCTAAAACTCAAATTACAGAAGAGTTTCTGATTTGCATCAATAAAAGAAATTTACCCATGGGAAACTTCCTATGTCAATAAAATCACAAGTTTAGACAAAAAAATGTTTTTGAGTGTTTGATGGATCAATCAATATGGATTTATTAAGTATCTGCTATATGCCAGACACTATACTAGGCAATGAAGATACAAAGACAAAAAGAAAACAATTCCTGCCCCCAAGGAGCTTCCAGCCTATTAGAGGAAACAGCATTAGCATATATAAGTTGATAGAAAATATGCATGAGGGAAATATAGAGTAATTTTAAGAGGCAAGTACTACTACACAGAATAATCAAGAAAAGTGTCTGATAACAGTTGGCAGTTAGAGAGAGACTGGCACAAGAGAGGGAGGGAGGGCATTCTAGGAATGGAGGGATACATCTGCTCAAAGTTGTGGAGGTAGGAGATAGAAATTTGGAATTTGGAGGAGAATAAATTGGCTACTTTTTCTAGACTCTAGAACATGCCATGGAATAGTATATAAAATCTGGAACCTTAGAATGGAATCTGGTTGTGAAAGTCTTTTTGTATTTGATTCTAATAATAGAGTTCCCGGGTCTTCTTAAGCAGGAAAGTGACATGGTTAGACTTGCATTTTAGGAAGATAACTTCAGTAACTGTATGGAGGATGGACAAAGAGGACAAAGACAGGAGGCAGGGAGATTGATTAAGAACCTCTTGCATTAATCTAGAGAAGAGGTGATGGATGTCTGAACTAAGGCCATAGTTGTGGGAACAGAGAGAAGAGAAAATAGTGGAGAGGTGTTAAAGGATTTGAATTGACAAAATTTGGCAATTTGGGATGCGGGAGGGGAGGGGAGACAGCAATAAAAGATGACATGGGGATTATGAACCACTTAGGTTGGTGGCAACCTTAGCAAGAAAAAGGAGATATAAAAATAATGAGATTCATTTTGGACATGTTGAGATTTGAGATTAGATGGATAGGGTGGGCTCCATAAAGATTATGGAAAATAACATCCCATTCTTTAAGAAGCTTCCTTTCTAGATGAGTCAAGACCTTTATAGTTTAGTATCACTGTGTTCCCATGTGGTGTGTTAATCCTTATAGGATTAAGGACCTTGTCAGGGCCTTATAGATCTTCCTTTTCTTCTATATACCTCTTGCTCTGACACTTAACCTGTAATTGTGCGATGGCTTTGGGTTGTTCAATATTAAATTTCCTCATGGGTGTTTGTCATGTCTAACAATACATTTCATCTATCATCTCTGAATCTTTTCCCTGGCTATCTCCCATGCTTGGAACACACTCCTTTACCTATACATTATAGAATATAATAATTATTATCTATAATAAATGTTATATATCATAATTATAATATAATAATTATTATTATATAATTATAATCTAGAATTCTATTTGTTTCTTTCAAAATTTAGCTTAATGTATACTTTCTACATAAAGCCTTTCAGATCCCTCCAGATGTTACTTCTCTGCTTTATTTTCCTGAGTTCAAATTCATATGATCTTAGGAAAGCCACTTAGCCCTGTTTGCCTCAGTTTCCTTCCATGTAAAATGAGCTAGAGAAGGAAATGGAAAATTACTCCAGTAGGTTTGCCAAGAAAATCTCAAAAGGGGCCATGAAGAGATGGATATGACTGAAAAACAACATATGTATGTGTGCATGTACATACCTGTATACAGGTGCATGTGTGTATGTATGCATATATAGATAAAATATGTATTATTCCTCTCTTGACCCTCAGGCAGCTAACCCTCAGACAGACTGTGATATTTGGACTATGATTGACATGTTTGCCTTTCAATTTTAGATAGGGAAAGGAAGGGAGGAAGAAGCCACAAGCCAAAGGGCACCTGAATATGGACCTGGATAGTAGCATTCCAGACACAACTGTTGGGCAGGGAAGGCCATGTGGTTGTGACCATGTCCATCTGAGTAAGTGACAATTGAGAGACTGAGGACAAAAAGACTTAGCAAGAGGAGAGACAGGAAACCACTGCCACGGATGTGGAAACTGGGAGCTACACCAGGGACCAGCTGCACCCTGGGAAACCATGTAAAGAGAGAAGCAGCCACGCCACAGTACAAGGGAAGAATTGTGTGGTCAAGCCATGTTATGGAGCAGATGTTAGAATTTGCAGATGCTACTGGGCAGCTTAGATGGAGGCTGAAGATTCTCCACGTTCCTCCTCCTTTTCTCTTTTTCCTCTCCTGAAAAATTGTGACTCTGTTCCCCAAATAACTGTTGTTTTTAAGTGTTTGTTTTGTTTCCCTTTAAAAGAAATTTAAGCCAATTTTCTAAGTTACATGTGGTTAACCATTGCACTGTTGGTCTATGTATTTCCTTACTCACATGTAGTAGAGAAAATGGATAAGAGGGGAAATGAAGGAGGAATGAAAGAGGGAGAGGGAGGGAAGGAGGGAGAGAAAAAGAGATGAAGAGACAGACACAGAGAGAGAGATTTCACAAATGGAGTATAAAATTTTGATAAAAAAAAATCCTGGCTAGGGGTTCAAGTTGAAGAAGAGAATATTAAATTATTTAACAACTTCCCAGGGCAGGTATAAAAACATGGTCTAGCTCAAAGCTTCTTAAACTTTGGGTTGTGACCCTTGTGGCGACCCATAACTGAACGGGGTGAGGGGGGTTGTGAAAAATTTGGCGATAATAAAAGGTATCAAATACTCTGCCAATATTTAATTCTTTATGTAAAAGTAAATAATTACATCCATATCTTTAATATGCAAACTTGCTTGTCTTTAATATGCATGCCTAAGAATTGTCTTAAAATAAATTTCTTTGTGATTTATTATCAGTAAATTATCTGTATACCTATTTGAAATGCCTGTATACTCAGGGTTAAATAACAATTTTTTTGTTCAAAAAGGGGTTGCGAGTAGAAAAAATTTGAGAAGCCTTGTTCTTGCCTAGTAGAGTTCTCCACATAGTAGATACTTTAAAATGCTGTTGATTGATTGGATTGCCTTCCCTGCTTGATTTTAAGGCCTAGAAAGGCAAAGATTGTATAATTTGGCTCCCTTATCTCTCAAAACACCAAAGGTGGTCAGCAGTGAGCATCAGGTTAACAGAAAATAAACATCTGGTGATCTGTTGACCTAAGACAGCAATATAAAAACAAAGTCAAAACTTTGCATAACCAGCATAGGTATATAAGGGTGTTGGTAAAGAAAGGGCCTGAACAAGTAGGGTGGGACTGGCATTCCCCTTCTTTTCTGTGCCTCGGAAGAAGGGCCTTTGAAGATTGGGAGGGAAGCACTTTGCAGACAGAGCAAAGGAAGAATATGGACTTTCTGAGGAGGCGGAATTATAATTTGTGTTTTTTTCCCCCCAAGGCTTCTCTGAAGAGAAAATACTCTGTAATTTAAGATTTTGCCTAATTGCTGCTTGGAGTTCCCCATGACTGTCTTTTTCAGGCAGCAATGTGTTCCTGCCATAGAAAGGTGCTCTATAATAGCTTAAATATTTCTTCCAAGGAGAGCTAAAAGGTAGAGATGACTCAGAGATGAGGGTCAGTCTTTAGGGTTCTGTTTATTTTCTTGTGCTCAGATATTTTTTCGGGCAACAGAGATGAGTAAGAGTGATGAGAGTGCTGCTGTGAAATTATAAGAGTACATTTGGCCTGCAGAACCTCTGGTTGGGTGCCTGTTCCAATTTAAGCACTTGGCAGCCAGTAGTGAAAAAAGCAGAGAACGTGCAGGATGGCTGCTCTCTTCAGAGGACAAGTGCATACTTTGTCCATGTCTCTGGGGCTTCAAGGTACACTGTGTTATTCTTTTTCCGATGCTTGCTGAGGTCTGATGTAGGATTCTCTGTCTGCAAAATAACTACTGGTTCCCATTTGATGATGCATGAGGATTAAATGACGATTTAGTCATTTATGTACATAATTTAAATTTTTTTCTAGTGCCTTGGAAAATTTAAATCTGAGTGTTCATAAATAGTAATAGGACCACCAGGGAGATCATGTATCTAAGTTCCCTGGAGTTCTTTAGGCAGAATCTAACAGGACAACTAGGGGCTGCAGACACATCCTTTGATGCTCACACTTGAAAGAAAAGAAAAAAGAAAACATTCTCCCCCTTCCCCCCAAAAAAATCCAAAAACCCAATTCTGGAAATAAATTTGTTTGACTATACCGTAAATTTGAGCTGACCAGAATAATCACAAGAAGAATCTGTCTAAGCAAGATGCTAAAAAAATATAAATTATGAGACCCAACAAAGTGTTCATTTTTCCCCGAGGCTTTTTTACAGTCTGTTTTTAGGAATGGGTAGATAATCATTATAGCAAGATGCAGCATACAGAAGATGGCAAGTGATTATTCCAGCATATTCATGATTAGTCTTATCAGAAATCTGGTTTAAGGGAACATTAAAGCTAGTCCTGGAAGGAAAAAAATTTGGAATAGCTATCACAAAAGGGCAATATGCTGTATGTGTATGTATGCGTGGGATTTGCCAGAAATAAGAACCAGATTATCTAATAAAATAGTTACCATTTACATAATGTTTTAAGGTTTGCAAAGCTCTGCAGAGATATTATTTTGTTTGATCCTCACAACCCTGTAAAGTAGATAATTTTGTGATTTCCATTTCATAGGTGAAGACACTGAGCCTGAGAATGATGTGTTCAGGATCACACAGCTAAGACCTGAATTCAAATTGAGAACAGGATTTGTATTCAGGCCTTGCTGACTCTGAATCAATTATTCCATCCACTGGGTCATCTAGCTGCTCCTGTCATTTTAGGCCAGCAGCACTCTCTTTCCTCCCAAGTCTTAAGGCAATTTATTGAGGAGCCTCCAAGATTAGGAAAAGAAGCAGTTAGCAACAAGAACCATATTTTAGGCTTTTTCAGGAAATTGTTTTATGGTATGAGATGGCATATTTTATAATGCTTTAACTAGACTAGTAATACATATATGGTCTCTATGCTGAATAAAAGAATAATAATGGCTAACATTGTGAGTAGTTTGTGCCAAACACTTTACCATGTATCTTATTTATTCTTCATGTGATATAATGTACCCCATTTTACCTTCCCATTCCTCTTCTTCTAGTATAATCCCTTTTCTACATCAGTTTCTCTTTTTTATATCATCACATTAAATTCAACTTTTACCCATACCCTCAAAGTATATACCCTTAACAAAGATATAATTCTCAAGATTTGCATATATCATCTTCCCATGTGGAAAAATAAACATTTTAACATTTAAAAATAATTTTCCCTTCCCTTTTTACCTTCCTTGTGCTTCTCTTGAGTTCTATATTTGAAGATCAAATTTTCTGGTCATCTCTGGTATTCTCATCAAAATGATTGAAAATCCCCTCTTCCATTGGATATTCATCTTTTCCCCTGAAAGATAATACTTAATTTTGCTGGGTAGTTTATTTCTGGCTGCAGTCCAAGCTCTTTTGCTTTGCTAGAATATTGACCAGAATATCATATTGCAGATCCTTCTATCCTTAAAGTGGATGCTACTATATCCAGGGTAATCCTGACTTGAATTTGAACATTTGAATTTTTTTCCGGCAGCTTTCAGTATTTTCTTCTTGATCTGATAATTCTGGAATTTAGTTACAATATTCTTTGGAGTTTTCATTTTGGGGTCTTTTTCAAGGGGATAATCTGTGGAATTTTTCAATAGTTATTTTACCCTCTGGTTCTAGGATATCAAGGCAGTTTTCCTTGATGATTTCAAGATGTTGTCTAGCACTAATACATTGTTGATGGAACTGTGAATAGATCCAACCAGTCTGGAGAACAATGTGGAACTATGCTCAAAAATTATGAAACTGTGCCTATCCTTTGATCCATCAGTGTTTCTACTGGGCTTATATCCCAAAGAGATCTTAAAGGAAGGAAAGGAGCCCACATGTGCACTAATGTCTGCACCAGCCTTCTTTGTAGTAGCAAGAAACGAAACTGAGTGGATGCCCATCAATTGGAGAATGGCTGAATAAGTTATGGTATATGAATGTTATGGAATATTATTGTTCTGTAAGAAAACAACCAGCAGGATGATTTCAGAAAGGCCTGGAGAGACTTACATGAACTGATGCTGAGTGAAATGAGCAGGACCAAGCGATCATTGTATATTTCAACAACAATACTATATGATGATCAGTTCTGATGGACGTGACCCTCTTCAACAAAGAGATGATTCAAACCAAATCCAATTGTTCAGTGATGAAGAGAGCCATATACATCCAGAGAGAGGGCTGTGGGAACTGATTATAGTTTAAAACATAGCATTTTCACTCTTTTTGTTGTTGTTTGCTTGCATTTTATTTTGCTTTTTTTTTTTTTACTCATTTGATTTTATTTTTTATGCAGCATGATAATTGTATAGATATATATGCATATATTGGATTTAACATATATTTCTACCATGTTTAACATGTATTGGACTACTTGTCATCTAGAGGAGGGCATGGGGAAAGGGAGGAAATTGGAATACAAGATTTTGCAAGGGATAATGTTGAAGAATTGTTCATGCATATGTTTTGAAAAATAAAAAGCTTTAATAAAGAAAAAGAAAGAAAAAATATTGTCCAGCCTCTTTTTTAACATCATGTTTTCAGTTAGTAAGTAATATTTTTTATTGTCTCTCCTGGATTTATTTTCCAGGCCAGTTGTTTTCCTAATGAGGTATTTTACATTTTCTTCTATTTTTTTTCATTTTGGGGTTTTGTTTGATTGATTCTTGATGTTCCATTGAGCCATTCACTCCCATTTGTCCAACTAATTTTTAGTCAATTATTTTCTTCAGTTAGCCTTTTTACCTCCTTTTACATTTGGCCAATTATATTTTTAAAGGAGTTGTTCTATTCATTGGATTTTTTCCCACTTCACCAATTCTGTTTTTCAAGGAGTTGTTTTCTTTTTCCATTTCACCATATCTATTTTTTAAGGAATTGTTTTCTTCAGGAAATTTCTGTGTTTCCTTCTCCAAACTCTCTTGCAAAGCCTCATTTCCTTTCCCCACTTTTCTTCTAACTCTCTTTTAAGATTCTTTTTGAATTCTTCCAAGAAAACCTTTTGAGTTGGAGACCAATTCATATCCCCCTTTGAAGCTTCATCTGGAGATGTTTTGCCTTTACTATCCTCAGGATTTGAGTTCTGTTCTTCATTTCTTGAAAAGAGAAATCTACAATCAGAGCTCTTTTTGCCTTTTTGCTCATTTTTAAAAGCTGAGGTCTGCTCCTAGGGCACAGGGGAAATTGTCCTGAGCTTTTTCTATAGGGCAACAGGGATTTCAAGCTGGCCTGGGGCTGCTGAGACTGCAAGCTTACCTTCTGTGCTGGGTGGGTCTGGCCAAATGCTGCCTGCTTTGCTGGAGTTCAAGGGCTCACTATTTGCCTTTTGTAGCTGTGTTGGAGGTCTTACAGCTAGTCTGCTGATCCACTAGCCTTCTGAACGAGGATAGAGTAGTCAATTCTTCTGTACTTTGGTTAAGAGCCTCCCAATAGATTCCCTGGGTACTGGGTCTCTCCTCCCTGGGCCTCCCTGAACTATGCCTTCTCTAGGTCACATCCCCTCTTGCCAAATTGAGACAAAGATTTCTTGAAGTCCTTTCAAGCTATCTTCTGCTACATTCCAATATCTGTGGGTTCTATCACTGTAAAGGGCCAAGAAATATATTACTCTGGGCTCACTAATTCTTTCTATAAACATTTGCAGAGACAGACCTATTCAAAGCTTGATAGAGAATGCTTGCAAATGGAACAAAAGCAAACTTAGTTATACAATAGATTAAAGTCAAACCTTTGAACTTAGAACAGGAAAAAGCAGTCCATAATAGAGATAAAAGACATTTGGGAGAAATGTATTTGAAGACACTGTTATGATAATTTTGTTCTGATGTATATCACAATTATTTACAATTCTATGGAAGTGGCCAAAATCTGGCCTAACCATCTCAGTGGATTAGGTTTGTTAGAGCTGATAAAGGAATATCAAAGAGTTTATTATGTATTGGCTCTATAAGTATTGGGTAAATATATATTTGTCTCTCTGACCAATAAATGGAAGACTGCATAAGCCATTCTCCTACCTGGCCCTTGATTCCATACCCTTTATCACTACTAGAGCTGGACTTCAACATATCCCTCCAAAATCTGTTCAGAGGCTTGAATTAGTAATGATTCTGAACAAAGCCAGGAAGAGCTCAAAGTCCTATTTACTTTCTACCATCTTGTCTTTGTTTTATTTAATCTTCACAACAATCGTGAGAGGTAGGTGCTGTTATTATCCCCAAAGAAACTGAGGCAAAGAGATTAAGTGACTTGCCCAATATTACACAGCTAGGAAGAATCTGAGGAAGGAAGGAAGGAAGGAAATGAGGGAGGGATGGAGGGAGGGAGAAAGGAAGAAAGAAAGAAGGAAAGAAAGAAAGAAAGAAAGAAAGAAAGAAAGAAAGAAAGAAAGAAAGAAAGAAAGAAAGAAAGAAAGAAAGAAAGAAAGAAAGAAAGAAAGAAAGAAAGAAAGAAAGAAAGAAAGGAAGAAAGAAAGGAAGAAAGAAAGAAAGAAAGAAAGAAAGAAAGGAAGAAAGAAAGGAAGAAAGAAAGGAAGAAAGAAAGGAAGAAAGAAAGAAAGAAAGAAAGAAAGAAAGAAAGAAAGAAAGAAAGAAAGAAAGAAAGGAAGAAAGAAAGGAAGAAAGAAAGAAGAGAGAGAGAGAAAGAAAGAAAGAAAAAGAAAGAGAGAGAGAGAAAGAAAGAAAGAAAGAAAGAAAGAAAGAAAGAAAGAAAGAAAGAAAGAAAGAAAGAAAGAAAGAAAGAAAGAAAGAAAGAAAGAATTTATTGTCTTTACTTGTAACCAATAGAAAATTATCTGAGGACGTGTTACATCTCCCTTATCTGACACCTGGGAATTAAAACAGGCTCTGACAATTAAGGAGATAATTAGCAATCAGAAGACAAGGGAAAAATAATTGTATTATTTAAAATAATTGTATCATTTTTAAAAGCTCTATGTATGTGTGTGCGTGTGTGCGTGTGTGTGTGCGTGCGTGCGTGCGTGCGTGCGTGTGTGTGTGTGTGTGTGTGTTTGAAATGTATGTGGAACATAAAGAATTTTATGGGTATTAGATATTGATTTGAAGAATTTAAAATTGCACTAGTCACTATCTGGTGACAAATAGTGGTTCAAATGTGTTAAGACTTTACTAAACCCTTATAGTCTTATGTATGTCTATATAGTCTTATGATTATATAGTCATACATGTATATATATATATATATATATATATATATATATATACAGTCTAATGAAGTAATTATTTCACATGAGACAGTTTTCTATTCTTTTCTGTTATTTTCCCCTTTTCTGTATCATTTTAATTGATATGTAAAACTATTAACCCCATGTTATTTGGAAAAACGGATATTAGTTTGTTAAGATTTTTTATTTCATTTAATTATTGGTGGCTTTTTACAAATTTATTTTTTCTGATTTTATGGTATACCTTCTTTCAAAGTATCAGATGCAAGATTTTTATATTTTCTGGACAATTTTTATTTTATAGCTTTTCAAGTTATGTTTTAAAAATACAAATAAGAATTTTAAAATATTTGAACATAAAATAGAAGCAGCCAGGCAACTGGCTTGCAGCACAGCATTTTTATTTCTCTGACCAGACAAACATTAGTTCAAAGAAAAACTGTATTTAATTAATAGCACAACAGAACAAGTAGTAACAAAAATTCTCCTCAAGGATACACTCTCCCATAGATTTTTATACAATTGATAAAAGAATAAACACATGAAAAAAAACCGAAGAGAAAGAAAACAAATATAGCTAGGACAATTCATTCAACCCAACTCAGCTGGGCTGTACTTCCAGTAAAACTTCGCTGTCTCTAATGCTGCAGCTAAAAGACTAATGTCTTAGTGTTAATAGTGTTATCTACTGGTCTGTTGGTGTTGAAATTTTGCAATTTGTAAAATGCTGAGGAATGAGGGATGAGGAATGGGGAGGAGCATCTGCTAACCTATTCTTTCTACTCTGCTGTCTTAAATTGTCTTGTGATGCTATTATCTTCAGGTCCTTTGCTTAATTTTAACTTTTCTATATCTTTTTCCCCAAATTGGGAGGTTTTTCATTTTTTAAAAATTATAGCTCCAAAAGCTATATCACTCTTTGCATTTCAGACTTCTAGCTAGCCAGTCAACCAGAGAGAGAAGTTCTTATGCATTAACTGTTTCCTTTTGCCCAAACTGCCAGGGCTTGATTTCAGCCTATTCTATTTTAAGAAAATTCCTTTCAACTCCTTTCAAATCCCATCATCTCCCTGTTCCATACAAATTATCCTGGAAGTTTACCTAGGAAGACTGAAAGTGACTAAGGAGACTGGTAAATTTAGTCTTGCTTTCTTGCCCCTGCCTATTCTCTCCACACATGCATGTATGTTTGTATATGAATACACAAATATAAGATCACATACACACATACACATGCATGGATATTATACACATACAATACAATTATACATATTGTACAATAACATATATAGGTATGAGTATATACATGCATATACACATATACACACACACACACACACACACACACACACATATATATATATGTATATATATTTCAGATCCCCTTTTATACTAGCTAGCCCTACTCATTTTCCCCCAGAAGTTGCCTTTTTTTGCCTCCAGATTTAGCTTCCAGGTCTCTTGCAACAATATAGGATAGGAATTCTGGGAGATTGTCACCACTTGTTTTTTTTTTCCCCTAAGGCCAGATTTGCCTGTTTTTTACTTTCTGAGCTAAAATCAGGATTGATTGTTAACTCCAGAAGTTCGAGACTTTTAAAATCTCTATTTATTCATTTATTTATTTATTTATTTATTTATTTATTCATTCATTCATTCATTCATTCATTCATTCATTCATTCATTCATTTATTTATTTACTCACTCACTTATTTATTTATTTATTTATTCATTCATTTATCTATCTATCTATCTATCTATCTATCTATCTATCTATCTATTTATTTATTTATTTATTTATTTATTTATTTATTTATTTTCCCCTGAGGCTGGGGTTAAGTGACTTGCCCAGGGTCACACAGCTAGAAGTGTTAAGTGTCTGAGACCAGATTTGAACTCGGGTCCTCCTGAATTCAGAGCTAGTGCTCTATCCACTGCGCCACCTAGCTGCCCCAAATTTAATTTTTTTAAATAAATTTTTATTGGTGGTGTCTTCCTGCTTTTCCCAAAGAGTCATCCTATATGACAAGTAGTATTTTTTTTTAAAAGAGGAAAAAATCCACACAATTGACTGGTACATCAAAAAAGTCTGAAAACACTATTGTGCTACAAGAAACGATGAGCAGGATGATTTCAGAAAAAACCCAGGAACACCTCTTTGACTTGATTCAAAGTGAAATAAGGAGAATATTGTGTACAGTAACAACAAAACTGTAATGATTAACATTTGTGAAAAACTCAGCTACTTTGATGACTACTATGATCAAAGACAATTCCAAAGGACTTCTGATGAAAAGTTATCTACTTCTTGAGAAAAAACTGATGAACTCTAAGCAAAATTGAAGTACAATTTTTGACACTTTATTTTCTTGCCTTTTTTTGTGCAATGGCTAATATGGAGCTAGGATTTGCATTATTTTACATGTAGAATTAGTATGATATTATTTTCCTTCTTAATGTGTAGGAGAAGGTTTAGAGGGAGAAGCAGAATTGAAAAGTAAAGATTTTTTAAAAAATATTATAAATAAATAAAAACTTCTTTAAAAAATAAAGTCCAAAAGCATGTATAATGTATCCCAAATCCAAGAAAGGGTGGGCTGAAGGTATCTTCTATTTCTTCATTAGAATCATACTTGATCTTTATAATATATTTACATTCATTTTTATTTTTTTTTAGAATTTTGTCCTTTCCATTTAGGTTGTATTTATTGTATATATTGTTTCCTTGGTTCTGCTTACTTCACCCTGCACCACTTCATATAGATTTTTTCATGTTTCTTGTTATTCATCATTTAAATTTTTCTTACAGTGCAGTAATATTCATTACATTTACATACCACAATTTATTTAGTCATTGCACATGAATGAACATCTACTTTTTCTTTTTTCTCTTATGAAAAAAGGCTGCTATATATGTTTTAATTTATATAAAGACTTCTTTTGTAGCTATAGTTTCCCTGGGGCATAAGCTTATTAATAGAGTCTCTTTAGTTTTGTCTTTTAATGGACTTCTTGTTGATCACTACAATCCAATTAGGAAGCAAGTTTACTAAGGATCTAGCAAAAAGCAGTCCATCATTTAATATAGTATGTTATGTATAGTTCATATCTAATAAGTTTATTAAAATATTTCAGATTGAGTTATTTGAGATAAAGGTATGATGAAACTGAACAAAATCCATGGAAAATTAGGGGGGGCAGTTGTGCTTTTAGGTTTTCATAAAGAGCAAAGTAAGGGGTTTCTGAAATGACTGAAAGAGAAAAGGACAGTCCCATCTTCTTTCTAGATATAATTAGGAAAAGAGAAAAATCAGGGAATAAGAAGGGAATAGGTAAAGAGGAAAGAATATTATTCATTTAAAGAATTCAATCTATTGTAGGAAGTCATTTGCAAAGCCTTGGTTTTTGGAAGGATCATAGCCATATGAAGATGGCAAGACTGAGAAAAAAATCTGAATATTCCCGTTCATGTTTAGAAAAAGTCACAGTGGTCAAAGGACTGACATCGAGTTTCTTTAATGTTTCACTGATTTAAGATGTGCATGGATATTTGATCCAATTTCAATTTCTTTAACTTTACCATTTGTTAGTAATCCTGGGACAGGAGTAATTTTATCCCAAAGCAGGACCATCTCTTATAGGATTTATGAGGTTCCACTTATCTATATACTGTCAGACTCTTCCTGGATGAGGAAGCTTCTTAGTTTCAGTGAATAAACCTCTCATTTGTGAGAAAAGAAAGAAAATGCAGTTTTTCTTTGAAAGATAGTTTTGGAAAAATAGATTCTTAGGAGTTTTGACTCAGTGCTGCTAAGTAAAATCTCCATCCTTCTCCAATTGCAAGTTTGTTTTTCTTGGTAGAGAAAAGGCTTAATGGATTCAAGGAAGGAAGAAAGGATGAGTTTTAAATAAGGTCTATTAACTTAGGCTATGACTTTGTAACACCACTGCAATACTTTAGGAGTAAGAAAAATGCAGGTAAAGAAATCAGTTTTCTTAATACATTTCTAAACCATTGGGGTCACTACTAATTTCTCTCACTGAATTGTATAGACAAAATGGAATAATAAGTGGGAGGTTCCCCTTGGCTAAGAGGAAAAAGACTTGGTTATAGGCCTATTTCTTCCCTTAATTTTAACAGTGGGGTGATCCTGGATACCTGGATTTATCTTTTTGTCTCTTGGAGAAAATACTGGAAGGGCATTGACTCTGGTGACAGAGGGCTCCGGTTTAAATGCTACCTCAGAAGCTTATTAGCTGTGTGTCCTTAGGCAACTTAGCCTTTTCTGGGACTCAGTATTCTCCTTTATAAAGTAAACAGGTTAGACTGGATGACCTCTGAGGTTTCTTTCAGCTCTTTCAGATTTATGATGTTATTGATTCCAGGTTCATCATTTATAAAATATAAAAAAAAATACTTTGCCAGGTGATTGTGAGGAGCAAATGAGATGCCTGTGAAAGCCCTTTGGAACTAGAAAGTGCTGTATAAATGTAAAATGGCACTTTATTATTCTGTACAGATTCCTTAGACAGCAAGCTCCTGGCTTCCCTCCACTGTCCATGGTTTGTCTGAATTCATAGACTTTTGAGTATTCCCCTGAATTCTTGAGAAGCGTGAATTCACAATATGTTACCACCTGCTCAAAAGTACCATGTGTCCCTGCGTTGCTCTTAGTGTCTCCAAATATATCAATCAATCCTAAACTTAACAATTGTGGAACACCTGTCTGAAACAACATCTCTCTACACCCATCTTTAAAGGAATTGATAAGGATGTCTTAGAGATGGATACTTCTGCTTAGAGCCCTTAAATACTGGCTGAAAAAAAATCTCAATGGTACATAGAAATAGTTTCTTTATTTCTCTCTTCATGCAGACTAACAAATTGGTCCCTTGAAAATTATTGAGCCGTGAGGACAATCTTAAATTTAAATATTATGTCACCCAGGTTGAATGTGCTTTTAACCATAATATTAGCTCAATTGAAGGACACCCAGAATTGCAGCTATTTCTGTATTGGCAAAGGCCTTTAGCCTAATTGTGAAATTTATGGGCAGACACACTGTGAGAGAGCCAGACATCTTCTCTAAGACCAGACATCACAAGTCATTTGCAGCTGATCTATAGTGTCCTTGAGGTCAATTAGAGGTCCCTATCCATTTAGTTCAGCTTTATGACTTTACAAATGACCCCTAAGGTGTTTGTTTTTTTCCTGGTTACCAGAAGCTAATAAAAACTTCATGAAGATTTAGAGACCTCTAAAGAAATCAAGAGCTTAGCATCCTATTCCAACTTCTACTCCTTACTAGGTAAACTTTGGAAAAAAGCCTCTATCCAATGGCTTCCCACAGCATTATTAAGCATCTACTATGTACAGAGTATCGTGGCGGGTCCTGAAGACAACATCAACAACAGCCGCAGATCTAAACAGAGACCAATCAACGTGCTGAGCCTATACAGTAATTTGTCTGAATGAAAGGAGAGATATAGTAGTGTCAGAAACATGGTGACAGAGTGCTCAGGAGCTTCTGCCACTAAAAATACTCATCAGTGAAAGCTGGGGCCGGTCAATATCCCAGGTTCTTAAAATAAAGCCTGGGTAGTACATAAACCACTGTGGTACAGGGGAGGGAGAACTGGGCCTGGAATCAGGAAATCCGTGAGTCTTATTTCCTCAACTGTAAAATAGAACTAATAATATTTACATTATGCACAAAACCTTAAAGAGACCTGACTGGAACAGATCATCTAGTGACCCTTAGTCAAGATAGCAGTCACCACATGGGACTATTCCAGGAATATAGTTTGTTCTCATCCCCTCCTTCCCTGCCCTCGCCTTATCTAGCTTGTACAAAATACTCAAGAAGGAGAGATATTTTTGTAGCCGCGTGCCAAGATGACACATCTCTATGTGCACTGAATTCATGATCTCATCGACATAGGTATTCCCTCCAGTTGTATGACTGTGCTCATCTTGTGTCTCTTGCCCAAGTACTACGTTATCCATGGGGGGAGGACCCACTCAATATGCTTTCCTAAGTTTTCTTCCACTATATGAGTACCTATGAAACACTTGAGTTGCCCATCTAGGACCATTTTTGTTATTATTATTATTAAATGATTGGTCCCCTTTCCTTTCTAACTAGAGATCTCTTATCTGCTATGTTACATCCCGTGTTTAGGACGTGAATCATCATTGATTTTTCTTCTTTCTTGTTCCTCTGTGGATTGTCAGGCCAAATTCTTTTAAGTGGTTGTGGATCCTTATTTCGGAGCCTTCATAGTGCTTTGAAGCTTGATGCAATCAGTACAAGGTCATGGGCAAAAGAGCATCTGGAAAATCTTACAATCTATAGGGAATCCCTCTCCCTCTTGGATCTTGCCCAAATGTAATTTTCTGTCTGCCAAGATAGAGTCAATTTCATTTTCTGTGATGCTATTTGGCACTTACTGTGTTCAGCACCTCCAGCTCTGCTCTTGAAGAAAGCGTTCATAGTATATACTTGTGAGATTTCTGTATAGTTCACAAAATATTGGTCTTTTTCATTTCTTAATCATAAGCCATACTTTCCAGTGATTTTTTTTCCTTCTTTATGATTTCTTGGTGTTGAAGTTACTAAGGTTTAAAAGAGATGTGAAATTAGTTTGGAGGATCTTATTGAATTAATAGAATTTTCCTACTTTTTCATACTCTTCATCAGTTATTGGGAATGAGCTAGCTGTTAGAGAGTCTTAACTGCCTAGGTAAGGAGTTCCTTTTTTAGTATATGTTAGGGGGAGCTATGGGAGATTTTAAGGCAGGGGAATGTTGTAGTCAGACATCTGCACTAAGAGATTATTTGGCAGCTGTAAGAAAGAAGGATTGTAGAAGAAAGAACATGGAAACAAGATTAGGAGGATACTCTAATAGTCCAGCGAACATTAATAAATATTATTAAGTGCTTATTGGGAACTAATTTTGGTGTGGGGATTAAAAAAAGCAAAGGAAGAGGCAGCTAGGTGGTGCAGTGGATGGAGTGCTAGCCCTGAAGTCAGGAGGACCTGAGTTCAAATCCAGACTCCGTCACTTAACACTTCCTACCTGTGTGACCCTGGGCAAGTCACTTAACCCCAAATGGCTCAGCAAAAAAAGAAGAAAAAGCAAAGGATAAAACAATTCCTACTTTAAAAGACTTTGCAATCTAATAGGGCAAATAATAAATACATAAAAAGGTTTGTTTCTCTTCTCTATCAAGAGAATTAAATATAAATAAATTATAATGAAGATAAATTACAGACTCAAAAAAGGCTCCATGTAGAGCAGGGATTTTCAACTTGTTTGATATCATGGACACCTTTGGCAGAGTGGTGAAGTCTGGCATCCTTTCTCATTATAATGTTTTTAAACGAACATAAAGGATTAAAATAGGGTAATGAAAAAATATAAAGGAAACCAATTATACTGCAATATTTATTAGGATCCTCTTGAAAATAAGTTCACAGCCTCAGATTAGGAATATCCGGTATGTAGGGGGTGCTTGAGCAGGATTTTATGAGGCAGAGATGAGGAAGGAATGTGTTTCATTTCTGGAGGATAGATTATCAAAGCAGAGGCAGGAAAAAAGGGAGATACGGTATGCGAGAATGACATGAGGCCACTTGGACTGGATAACAGAGTGTAGGAAAGGCAGTGATGTCCAGTGATAGGTTGGGACCAGCTTATAAGGGCAGTGAAAGCTGAACCGAGGAGTTTATATATGATCATAAGTCAATAGGGTCTCATTGAAGTTTATTGGGTAAAGGAGTGACATATCCAGATTAGCACTTAAGGAAAATCATTGTGGCAACAATGCAGGTGATGAACAGGAGGAGAAAGAGACTTCAGGTAGAAAGGACAATTGTGAAGCTATTAATGTAATCTGAGCAAGAGGTGATGGGGATCTGAACCAAGGTGATAGCTATGTGAATGGAAACAACTCAATGAAAGAAATATTTTGCATATAGAAACACCAAGATTTGGCAACTGATTGGATATGAAAGTGACAGAAAATGAGAAGTCTGGAATAACAATTATGTTATAGACCTGGGACACCAGAGGAATGATGGTGCTTTTGAAAGAAATTGGCAAGTTAGTTTGAATGTGTTGCCTTGTGACATTTTCAAAATATCTAATTTGAAATCTCTAATAGATAATTGCTAGTGGAGGATTAAAGCTCAGAGGAGAGAGATTGGAACTGGTCACTATTATAGAAATAATAATCAAATTCACGGGAGTTAATAAGGTTACCAGAAAAGAATGTATAGGAAGAATAGGAGATGGTCTAGCATAAAGTCCAAGGGAAAAGCCACGGTTAGGAGTGTGAATACAGATGATGAGTTGGGAAAGGCTACTGAATAAGAACAAATAGGAAGAGAATCATGAAAACTCAGAGAGGAGAAAGAAAACAGAAGAGGGTGATCAACAATGTCAAATGCAGCAGAAAAGTTGAAAAAAATGAGGAGGGAGAAAAAAAAAACATCCAATTTGGCAATTAAGAGATTGTTAGCAACTTTGGAGAGGGTAATTTTCAGTTGAAGGGTGAGAGAAACAGCCAGATTGCAGAGTTAAGGAGTGAGTGAGCTAAGAAAAAAAATCGTCAGCAATGTAGACAATTTTTTTCTAGGAGTTTGAATGAGAAAGAAGAGATATAGGACTATTGCAAATATGCACCAAAGAAGTTTTTAAAAAAGACAAAAAGACTCAATGTATATCAAAATAATGAGATCAATGCTTTGTGGTAGCAGAAAAATGTTGGAAACAAAATATATTCCCATAAATTGGAAAACAGCTAAAATAACAAAAAACAAAAAACAAAGCTGTTACATAAAATATAATAGAATTATTATATTGTACAGTAAACAATGACAAATGTGAGAAATCCAAGGAAATGTAGGAATGTTTGTATAAGCTGATGCAGAATTAA